>NW_019384320.1:1000709-1008709 GCF_000671375.1 Centruroides sculpturatus
TTATCTTTTGCTGTCATGATTGAAATTAATTAAATAGGTACTAAAACTGATGCAATTACGTATATACCACTTCGTAAAGTGATGCAATAACATCAAAATAATTTAAAGTATAATAAAGAATAAAATAATATAATATAACAAATTTATAATTATTTTTTAAAGCACGATTGGTTGTAAAATTAAGATGAAATTCAATAGTATTATTAATAAATGTTGTCATTGTAATGCTCATTTTATAATAAATAATAAATGTGTAGATATATTTTAATTTTAAATAGCTTTCAAAAAATTCCAAAAATAAGATTTAAAATTAAATTATTTGACTATATATATATATAAATTACGTGCCTATATATATAGGTACTTAAACAAAGTATTCATAGAACTAGTACATTTTGAAGGAAAATAGTACATTTTTTGAAGGCGCTTCAGTACGTTTTGAAATTTCATTGCGGCAACACTGGACTACACGTCAAACACGTCTAGTGTAGTGTTTACAAATGTTTGACTTTGAGAACAGCTGTTTTCGACTTTCGCAGTAAGTTTACATGAACACCTCAGGAAAAGTTGGATATCTATCAGACTGTGTACTAGCTAACTCAATTACTCAAACATATCGCGAAATGTTTGGTCATTTGTATTATTTATATAGGAGGGGCCCAGAAAAACAGTTCAAAACAGAAACTTCTATTCAGTATAGAATTACGAAATTTGATGAGGTCAAAGACAACGTTTAATAGAAGATAAATAAATTTTAACCGATTCAAATCCACGCATAAAACGATAATTAATGTAAATGTTAATTACTTAGTTTTGATATTCATGATACCTAAATGACCTATTAATTTCATCTCTTGTATATTAATGGTAAATTACTATCTATCTCTAATTAGTAGTGTCTTGCCCTAGTACGTCATGTTTTTTTCTGTTAGCAATAGAGTAGCAGTCATCTCTCTAACTATTTTCGGGAAACATTTTCAATTGAAATAACATGACTTCTGGTTGGCATCGAACGTTCGTATATCCGGACTTCCAGTCACTAATGTGACCGTAGGGTCGGTGTCTCGTTGACACCACGTCAGGAGACCTAAATCTGACACTACCGAGTCTCTGGGGGACTCGTAAATCGCGACGTTACGTCACGCGAGCGGTAGCGGGTGAGTGATTGGGTTTGTAGTAGAGGTGAGGAGAGAGACGAGGAAGTAAATTAATCGGATTCCATGGTTGCTAACAATTAACAATTTTAATGAAACTAAAGGAAATACAGAGAGAGTCAATTTCGGTCATACTTCCCCTATTCAAGAGAGGCCCGTCAAGAGAGAGAGTTTACAAACGAATACCTTGTCGATGGACTGTTCTTTCCACTAGTTCCGAATCTTGTCCGTTCAATGGTGTGGAGGCACGGAGGAGTGTAGAGGCTTAATCAGGCACGAATTTTGCTCTTGGGGTTAATCCTGGGTCACGGTTTTAAATCTGGATCACGACTTTAATTCTGGTGGACGACTTTGTTGGGCGGCCTTTTTGAAGACGACTTTTGTAGAGGGACCTTGGATGACGACTGACCTCGGGGTCTTTTTCCTTTTCTCTTGTTATTCCTCTTGGGTTTTTCCATTAGGTCAGGTGGTTATTGTTAAGGGTCTGGCGTCCAATATAGGCACTCCATCGAAAGTTCCGGGTGACACATCCCTGACTAACTGGATCCGACTCAACAAGGAACAAACTCCGTGGGAAATAATTTTTATGGCTTTTAGCCTAACTTGATAAAACGCTCGAATTTAACCGATTAAAGTTTCCAATAATTCAAATTTAAAATAACACTTTATTGTGGGTCTGTTCGTCCCTCACACTAATATCTGTATATCCAATCTAGTCTTTCATCTATCTAACTCTGTCCACGTGAGTTCGCACGTGGATAACGGTTTGGCCACGTGAAGTTTCCAGCTTTTCTTAGCGTTTATAACACCTAAATTAGGGCAAATTTCCCACAAAAAGTCTTCCCGGGAAGCATTACCTCTTCAGATCACACACGTGTCATATACAAACAAACAAAAATGTTAAAGTAGCTTCATTGACATCAATTACAATAATTGAATGCACGAAATAGATCTTGGAATAACGTTATAATTTTATTTTATCAATTATGTATTAATATTATCAGCATATTATTGTGCAATAACGATTCGCATTGTTTCAAGTTTAAAAAAATCTTCAGCAAATTAACAAATTGCAATTCGAGCTCCTTGTAGAAAAACGAAGCGAAAATGGCTGAAATAAATGAAACTGTGAGTCTAAGTCGCCAATTAAGATAAAGATGATGTATTTTGTATCGTAATTGACGATGAATTCAACGAGCATTGCCCATTTACATTTGACAAATCATTTTCCCTTGTAGGAATTGCCAAAGCCGTCGGTTCCCGAACTCTCCGTCACTCTAAACATATTCTTGGAAGGAATCAGAGCAATTGTCCCCGGAGACAAATACGAGGAAGCTCGAAGATTGGTCGAAGATTATAAAAAGTCGGAAGAAATGCAAAAGCTGCAGGGGTTCTTGAAGGAGTATGCAGAAAGCCATGAAAATTACGTGAGTGTTTCTTCTTTCTCGACATGCCCTTTCACTAGAAATAATAATACACGCCTTAGCAGGTGACCGAATTTTGGCTGAAAGATAATTTGAAAATTCCTTTGCCTCTCCCCATCAACTCCAGTCTGTTCTTCCTGCTGCCAAAGCGGTTATTCAATACGGATGACGAAAGATTTCGGTAATGGTTTCTCGTGAAATAGTCATTTCTAAGTAATTTGTCTTATTGATGAGTGTGTATTATTTTTCAGATTCATTGCCAAATTTATCATCTTTTCGCTTATGTTCAAGGAAAGAGTTGATAGGTAAACAAAATTTAATAGCAAGAAAACAATTATTTACACGAGAAAAACTGTGAGTAAAATGAGTCATTGTACTGTAGAGGTGAATTAAAACAAGAATTTGATGGAAGACAAGAAAAAAAGAATGCACTTTCCATGGCCACGTATCGTCACTTTTTCACGGCTTACAGGAGACCAGGCGCTATTAAAGACGAGCACATTTTTAGTGAAGGTGGTCGCTATTTCATTGTGGTGTGTAACAATCAGGTAATATACAAGAAAACAATACGATTTATCGTCTTTATAACTTTCCGAATTTCAAGTTGACTTTTTAAGATTAAATATATTGCATTAAATTTTTTCCTTCAGGCTTATTAATTAAAAATATCTGTACGTGTATTGCTATACTCTATTAGCGTTCTGGCCGGCGTCATCTTTAAAGAAATATGGGCCTATGATTCCACCTGCCCATAAAGCACACCAAACTGTAACTTTTAATGAACGTAAAGTTACTCAACATTCGCCGCGTTATCGCCGATATACAACCCCGGTTGCTCGATAAAGTGGTCGAAAATTGTTTTTCCCTATTGCGCTTCATTCGAGCCAGCCGTGGAGCCCATATACCCGAAATCATGTTTAAACACTAATGACATAAAATTATCTTTGAATAAAGCCAACACCATGGCCATTAACATTATATTTACGTGTAGTATTTCATTTTAAATTTGTTTACCTCTAAAAAAACACCATATATATTAATAAAATTTTGTTTATTGCTTCGTTACAACTTGCAGGGTAGGTTGGCCGCGTGGGCAAGGTTACATCTTATCTTTCTGTGTGACCCGGTATAGAATCTGAACGAATTGATAAATACCAATTTATCAGATGTGGCGACAGAGATATCTCAGTTGCCATCTCTTACCAGTCCACAGCTTTGTATTGGGCACGCGGAACCCTTAATGAACGTTTGACAGGAATTAATGTAAAAATAAAATTTTCAGAAGAATCTAAATTCTAATTTAAATAAATAAATACGCGTTTTTCTTTTATTTCTTTACAGCACGCTCTCGCCTTAAAACTACCTGATAAAATTTACTTGTCTCCGAACTATATAAGATTTACTATATTTTTTATGAATATAACATTGTAATAAATTAAATCTCTGGCTTAAATCATTCCATTTTTTGACATCAATATTTTCTCATTTACCCGAAAGCAAAAAAAAAGCCAAAATTATGTAGACAAAATACAGTATGATTACAATTAAACTGACCCTATCGAGATTTTTCTAGAGCCCATTTTGCTTGTCAGTGTTTGATGATGGTTAAACATTTTTTTCTAAATTATTGTTTTCTTTAGTCTCCGGTCCCAATTAAAAATTATTTGTATGTACTGTATTTATATGCGAAATTATTCTCCGACTTACGCGGTTACCGCTCGGTCCCACCTATCGCGTAAGTTCGGGGTATTACTGTATCTTCTAAGACCGAAGAGCAATAGATTAATAAACCCTGTAATTGATTTAATTTATTTGTTTAAATTTGAAATTAGCCCAAACCGCTCTTAACAAAAATGTACTTAATGTGGAATTTCACAAGTAGCAATAATGAATAATGCATGATTTTATATCCTTATATAATACAGTAACTTCAGTTTACAAGCCTTTTTTAAAATTTTATATTGTAAGCATTTGAATAGCTTCATCATAACATACATGTATATTGGGTCCAATGCATGGCAAAATCTTTCTGAAACGCTGATATAGATAATGGGGAATTGATTTCCTAAATAAAAAATTTCATCGCCAGATCGCATTTTTCACACAATTTTATACAATGTGGGCAAACTGTTTAAAAAAGAACTGCATTGTAAGCCGGAAAATCATTCCGCGTGCCTTTGTTATCGTTAATAAAGCTCTTACAGAAGAAAGAGTTTTGCCGATAAAAGTGTTTTTTTCAGAACGGCGGCAACACCTTAGCCGCATTGCGAGAATATTTACGATTAAAACCAAAAACCGTCAAGTTTAGACTTCAATTATTTTAATGGAATGTTGCCGGAATTGCTAAATAACTCGTTACTGTTTTTTTTTTTTTATAAGATACAATTATCATTATTTATCGATGGCCAGACACGTATAATGGACGGTGATTCGTCGAATGCGAGCGGTTTTATAATTCACAAGAAAAGAAATAAATAAAAAAACAGGTTCGAATGAGAGGTAAAGTATCTCGGTCACACACGTGTCTGGCTGGAAACCTCCCCCTTTCGCTCGCCGTCACTTTACTTCCAGGTTTAAAATAAACATGATGTTAAGTGCAATTTTGCCTAGAAAGTACAGAAAAACATATGTGCATTCTGCACTTTATCGAATAAATTAATAGAAAAGTTTTTATAAACATTAATTGTCATGTTTGTTGAAAAATTAAAATTCAAAAGTCTTTCTGGAAATATCGCATCAAAATCCCATTTCACTTAAAGTACAATAAAAATTTCATTTATATAACTGATCAATACATATTATTATATAAATATCACTTATATTACATAAGTGACTACGCAGTAAAATTTTAATTCAAAGCTAGCATTCAGTCTGCTTTCTACACGGAAGTGTTGGATTCAGTTTTACGTAAGAAGAGAACAACTGCGAGTGATTGTTTTCAATTAAATTATATATTTTATTTTACCATCACTTAATTCAGTTATTTAAAAAATATGATAAGAATCATCTCGAGCGAAAGTTCCGCGGTTGATAATCAGAAAGAGGAAATATGTCTGCAGTGTTTTCTCTCTTCAGTTACTTCAATTTCGAGGGTCTACGGCTTGGAATTTTTTACTCCTTGCTACTGTGTCTTAAACACTGACGGTCGCTTCCGCACACCTTTCAACTTTTACATCTCGTTTATTGAATGCCTTTATTGGATACATTCCTTTCTTTTTCTATGTATGACAATTCCTTACGTATCGAATGTAACTCCTTGCTTTTCATTGTTCTCGGTATTCGAGTATGACATGTTTGTAAGAGTAGCAGGTGCGACTATCAACTTGGCCATAGCTGTAATATTCAGTATTGTCAGAAGAGTCGAACTGAATCCGAAAATACAATTAAAAAAGTCGTATCGCTTCCCTAAACATCAGTTATATGCTACTGTATATTTTTTTCAACTTCTGGCAGTAATTATAACCGTTACTTTTACGATATCTTATGAATGTATAATCGCTTTTTTACTTTATCCTGCTTTAGAAAAAGGAAAGTCTTTTAAACACGAACCATTTATCTGCTCGATTGAAACCGGTATCTGCGGCATTTTAGTCGTTGGTGGTGTAGTATACATCGTTACGTTTCTCGTTCTGTTTCACTTTACTGTAATGAAGGCATTCGAAAAACTCTCAGAAAATTTGTATCTGACGAGAAAGAACATTCCAAATTTGAAATCTCGACTGAATGAAATTATAGAGCAGCACGATGAACTTTGGAATTTTACCAATCAACTCAACGGACCGTTCAATTACGTATTCACAATATTGTACGGTATTTTGCTAATGGAAACGAATCTAATTTACTTCATTTTCAACTTTTCTGAGTTGAATTTTGCGTTGAAACTTGTCTTTTCTTTGCTCTGCGCTACTCTTACTTTTCTTTGTATTTTAATCGGATTCTCGTTATCCGCATTCACATCTGCTGTAATGTATTTCTGTCGAAAATTCAAGATTCTTCTACATTTGCTGATATTTTAAAATTCGTTATAATATAGCTGTTACGTATAATTATAATATAATAATAGAAATTAATAACTTTTTAGATTTTGAATTTCATGAAAAAATTCGGTAAAGAATCCCTGTGTCTGTCATGCAGAGATTACTTTAAAATTACAAAGAAGTTTCCAATAAAGGTAATATTACTAAGAAAATAAACTACTGTTTTTGTAATTTGTAATGTTTTTTGTAAATCCACCTTTTAATTGAATTTTTGATTAAAACATTTCAGATGGGAAGTTCTCTACATTCCATGTTTTCTGGTCTTTTAAACATAAAGAATGCTTCGAAACGTAAAACTTAATAACTCGAAAGAAGATTGTCCTTTTGAATAACAACCGTAAATGACAATTATTTCTCAAACTATCACGTCGCAACCACTAAAATTTATTAGAATTGACAATTGATTTGCTTTAATTGTCCGATATTTTGTTTTACTCTTGTGGTCACCCGTCATTTAATGAAGATTCACATATTGTAGTAAATTAGGAAATTTCGCGCCGCGATGAGTAATAAATCTTTAAGATCGGCACTCGAAAATTGAGCGAGAAAGTGATAAAACTACACATTAATATTCACGTAGATTTATGTAGATGAATAATACTCGACGATAAAGACACGTAATGATTGTATAATTTAATAATTTCTGATGAAAATCTGAAATAGACTGAAATAATTTAATTTTAACATAAAACGTCGTGAATTATAATTCATCGAAAGACATTTCATTATATAAAACGTTGATCGTAAAAGTCTGGAATACCGCATTCATAATCGTAAATTTAACAGAATTCTCTGTTGTCATAGAAATGAATTGGCCAAAATGGTCGAAATCAATATATCGAACAGTAATGTACTGAATAGGGTTTAGGATGAAAGACACAATCGATTGTTTTCTGTTATTACGGATTTTAAATTTAAAGAAATTGTTTTTAATTATGTAATGATTTGTCGAATTATAATTACAAAAGAGAAAATTTAAACGTTTATAAGCGATAATAAAACAAATAGTCATGAATCTGTTTCTTCAGAGTTTTCTATTTTGAATCATTTGCATTTTTGATATTAATTAAACAAGTTTTTGAAATAGAATAAAAAACAATAGATGCTGTTTTCATATTTTTACTTTTCAGACAATTATAATTAGAAAAAAGAAAACTTTTAATGTACAGTCGACCCCCCTATAATGTAGAGATACGTTCCAATTTATTAGGAATCCGATTTCTTACAAGTCGTTCCAATCACAGCCCGACACGTGTAAAGTTTACGGACTACGGCTGATTGAAAGGTTTTCTTCCATAAAATTAATCGATTCTACACTAATCCGACTCAACATTTCCAAAATACGTATATTTTTTCGTAGTTTTATAGGAATCGTAATTATAGGG
>NW_019384320.1:1010534-1012424 GCF_000671375.1 Centruroides sculpturatus
ACTAGCTGTTACCCGCAACTTCGTCCGCGGAGGTTTTGCAAGCAAACCCTATTTACATTTAATATTTCAATAACCATAGTAATTGTCATATAACACCTACCGCTGAAGAGAATTACCGAGAATCAAACGAACTATCTTCAATTTGATCAATTTTCTGGAACGTTTACAATCGTTCTATAATCGAACCAATATGCAATAACAAATTCGAATTTAAAACGTGTCGAACATTTTTAAAATCGAAATGTCTGAAATGTTATCAATTTAATACACCTAAGTACTCAATGAAGACTAAACGTAGTTGAAAACAAAAAATCTCATTTAAAATAGTACAGTAGAAGCCGTTTTTCCGGTTAAGCCTTAATCATCTTCCTCTTCCCATGCGGTGAAATTTCGAAAAATCCTTTCTTAGTGTGCGTTTCCATGACGTACCCTAACTGCTTACCAAATTTCACCTCTCTAGGTTAAGCGGTTTGCTCTGGGCGATGATTAATCAGCTAGTCAGTGAGTGAGTGAGTCAGTCAGGACACAAGCAATTTTATATATTTAGATTCACCGAGTTCCAGCAAGTTAATCCGTTAATTTATAATTCAGAACATTCCTACAATACTTAAATAATATAACTATAATGTCACTACAAAAAAATTATATTTCGTGTATTCGTTTACACAAGTTTCATTTTATATGGAATATGCTTCGGACAAATTGGGGTATATATTACAGTAGACCCCCTATAACACGGGTTCCTATAATTACGATTTCTATAAGATGGCGAATAAATTGCGACGTTATCCGTAAAAACCCGGTAAAAAAACTCCTATAATTCGATAAAACGTCATCGGGCCGGCCAACTACTTGTTGCCGTCCAGCGCCACGCTACGAAGAATTTAAACCGGTAAATTGAGTTTACTATCGTCTGTACAGTACAGTAGAGCTAAGATACGTTCCACGTTAATCGAATTTTACCTTGTAGGATGAATTAAATATTATAATTATTATATATATAATAATATAATATATATTATATATNACTATAATGTAACTACAAAAAAATCATCTTTCGTGTATTCGTTTACACGGGTTTCATTTTATATCGAATATGCTTCGGACAAATTGGGGTATATATTACAGTAGACCCCCTATAACACGGGTTCCTATAATTACGATTTCTATAAGATGGCGAAAAAATTGCGACGTTATCCGTAAAAACCCGGTAAAAAAACTCCTATAATTCGGTAAAACGTCATCGGGCCGGCCAACTACTTGTTGCCGTCCAGCGCCACGCTACGAAGAATTTTGGCCGGTAAATTGAGTTTACTATCGTCTGTACAGTACAGTCGACCCCCATATAATGTGCGTTCCTATAACGGAAATTCCTATAACGTAGCGAAAAAATTGTAGCAACATACATATAAAGTAGCTCCTAAAACGTCGTCGCCGACTCCTTTCTCGACAAGATTGATAGAATCTGGACCAATAGTGAATGAGCAGCCGAACTACTTTCCTCCGCCCTGCGCCACGCAGAGCGGCTAAATTGAGTTTGCTATCGTCTGTACAGTATTATATATAAATTAGATACTGTACATATAATTATATATTAATTTTATATAAATTAGGTACTGTATATATAATTATATATTAACTTTATATAAATTAGGTACTGTATATATAATTATATATTAACTTATTGTAACTTTGTTATAATTAAACATATAATTTCCGCCGTCTAGCGTGGCGCCACGCTACGGAGATTTTTACGCTAACTATCGTCTGTCAGTATGTAAATTAGGTACCGTAAGTCTAATACAGTACTGTAATTTTATACATTTCTTGTGAAAGAAACATTTCTTATTCAACGGCGATTAAAATTATTTATATTAATGATGTCTCCGA
>NW_019384320.1:1013667-1027929 GCF_000671375.1 Centruroides sculpturatus
ATCGTCACTTCTTCACGGCTTACAGGAGACCAGGTGCGATTAAGGTCGAACACATTTTTAGAGAAGGCGGGCGATATTTCATTGTGGTCTGCAACAATCAGATAATGAGGAAAACAACAATGAGATTTATTCTCTTTATAAGTTTCCGATATTAAAGTTGACTTTTTATGATGAAATATATTACGTTGAATGTCTCCCTATTAGTTTATTATAACCCTTTCTACGTGTATTGCTAGACTCTATTATACGGGTTCGCAGTTATTCTCTTGTATTGGCCCATATAAAAAAATATTTTTTAATCGATTCTCTTAAAGGTTTTTTTATTTCTCAAAATATTTTGTAATACACTAAATATATTATTTAATCGGTTAATAAACTTCCCACGTGATATTTCTTATTCTTATTTGAAATTCTCGATTTCTGTTTTATTGCGAACCATAAGATGAATTTTTAAATTTCTGGTATTCGTAACATTCCTATTTTATTGAATATTCACTACTGATTTGAGTTCCCATTTTTGTGCTGACAAGAAAACTTATATAAAAATAATGGAAGAAAGTATAATTGATCGATGAGTCAATCGATAATCTAACTCACCCTCTGCAAAACAATTTAAAATATATTACTGAATTCCTTTTTGCCGCCGAGATTCGTTTTGTTTGGTAAACGTTTTCAACCTATTAAATAGACCATCCTCGGGCTACATTTTCTTGGAACATATTTACTGTTAAATATCGTTTCAAAATACAATACATGAAAAGAGTAACAGAAAAAAGAACGACGTTTAAATGTCGAATATAAAGCAAAACTAACTAAAATAAATATTAAAAAATAATTAATAAAATAAAATAGAAAATAAATAGCTCAAAAATACACAGAAATATATAGTAGTAAATTAGGAGATTTTAGCAAACTTATTTTCTACAATGTATTTCCATGCTATTGCTAAGCTGTTCGCATCTTTTGTATATATTCAACAGTTATTTCAAGTAAAGGTGACTCCCTTTATAGAGAGTAATCCAAGTGAAAACGTTCTCATAAAAGAGCTCAAGAAAATAGAAGCGTTAAGTAAGCAGGTGCCACACTACCCGCCAGTGGGAATTCTCACAGCTCTCAACCGAAAAGAATGGGCGAGGATAAGAGATCGAATGATCGAAGGTGAAAGCAAAGACAAAAATATCTTACATATTAATTAAAACTCTTCGATGTTTGACCGAAATTTACGAATACGCAGATGATAATAATAAAGAATCCATTCGAATTATTGAAAATTGTCTGTTTGTGGTGTGCATGGATGAATCGATCGAAGATGTGAGGAAAGACAAAAAATCGAAAAGTTATTACTTCGAAGAGATGGCTCACCACATCCTTCACGGCAATAAAAGTGGACATTCCACCGGTAACAGATGGTTAGATAAATTTATTCAGGAAAAATTTATTCATTGCAAATAAGTAACAGAAAAAGTCGACAACTTTTAATCGTACGATTTGATGAATTTCAATTCGATTAAACTAAAAGTTCTAAATAAAATAGATTCATCTAATTTGCCTATTAAAATTATAGATAAATCGATGTCCGATTGTTTACTCTTTCCGTTTTGTAGTTTATCCTGATCAAAAATGGTGTAAATGGAATCGTGATCGAACGTTCGGTGTCGGAAGGGATTGAGGTTTTAAAATTCTGCGAAGAATTCCTGGATTTCGTGTAAGATATTTTTATGTCTCGAATTAAATATCAGAAATGGAAGTGAAGTGTTTAATCTATTTGCAGAAAAAATGACACTCAGTTGAGTGTCATACGACATTCAGACGATAGTCGTACGGCAGTTACAAGACTTACGTGGAATATCAGCGAATCTCTGGCAGAAGAGATCAAAAATGCATCGGCCGTCACAGACGCGTAAGTTACTGTAATTTTCACAATCCGCAAATTATAATTTTTATTGACGAGTAGAAAACGTCAGTTCACGCATTTCCTGTCTTTAGTATCATAACTGATTACACATTATGATTCTAAAAACACCTAAAAGTAAAACAACGCGTAAAATCACTAATTATGTGGTGTTCATGCTTCAAAAAGCTTTTATTTACAGAAAATTGTCATAATTAAATATCGATCCATCATTTAGTAGATTCTTTTGATTCTTCCAATTGAAAACTGTTGAGGAAACTATTATTATTTCTCGAGAAAAATTCCATTGTAATCACTAAGAAACATTCTCGGCTCGATCTTCTGTTTTTTTTTAAAGAATTTATTTGACATATGCAGCTTCTAAAAATATTCATTATTTCATTTTATATTATTATTTTATAATTCATTTGTCACTCGAACACAGTGTCATTTGATCTTTAAAATTATTATGGTTTAAGGCCCGAACATATATTCATTATAGACGTTATTTTCACAATGATCGACACGTTAGAACTTAATGTTTTTAGTTTCATCGATTACGGCAAAGGATTTTCGGAGAAACACGAAATCAATCCCGACGTGTTCATTCAGTTGTGTTTGCAGTTGACGTACTTCAGGTTTGTTTAAACGACAATTCTCTTTTTTTTAATGCCTATTTCAGGGTAATTAAAACAACGATAGTGTTATTTTCTCGTCAGAACGCATGGCAAAGTGACGGCCATTTACGAAAGTGGGGCTTTGAGGAAATTCAGATTCGGTCGCGTCGACAACATTCGCGCTTCCACCCAAGAGGCTTTGGAATTCTCAAAGTCCATGTTAGATCCTTCCCTGAGTCAGGTCAGTCGAATGCAAATTTTTCCATTATTACAAAATCTTATGCATGTTGACTTTTTTGATATCTTTAGGCTGAAAAATGGAAAAATTTCAAAAAGCCGTGATAAAGCAAACCGAAATTTTTCTCTACGTAAGTATAAAAAAGCTGTAAATGAATGAACAGAATTACTTATCAATTTTATAATTGTGATAATATATGTTATTGTTCAGACAATCAACGGAGAAGGACCGGATAACCATCTTCTGTGCTTAAAGGAAATGGCTGCTCTGCACGGCTTACAAGAACCGGCACTTTATCAAACAGATTATTACAAAGAGTTCCTGAATTTCCGCTTATCGACCAGTCAGGTCGGACATCTTTCTGTGTATTGATTAAGTGTTAGCGAGTGAAAAAGAATTAATTGATTGACTTTTTGTAGTTTCCCACGACTTACGACATCGTAGTTGGATACGGTCCCGTGGTGTCCGATGAATACGGATGTTTGTACAATCCACGGGAGTATCGTATCGTCTTTTGCATTTCGTCGTTCAAAAACGACCCCTCCACGGACTCGGAAAAGTTTGCACGGAATCTGCAAGTGAGCTTGATGGAATTGAAGGAGCTTTGTGAGAGTGGGAAGACTCCAGTTTCACCCAGGTTGTTCTTTGTTGTTTAACACTTTGTTTGTGTTTTAGACAGTTGAATTAATCACGTGATGTTCTTTTAGCTCACCGAAAAAGGCTGCAGTTAAAGCCGAAGCAAAGTCATTCAATATAGAATATTTTAGGCTATTCGAATGTTTTTGGTCTAAGCTGAAGAAATTCGGCTTCAAAATTTTTGAATTGTGCAAAATTGTTTAAAAATAATTAAAAATTGATTTAATAAATTTCACGAAAACTTGCGTTGTGCGTTTTATTTATTTAGTTATAGTAATTCTATATACATATGGAATTTCGACAATGTTTATCGTTTACTTTGTGAGAATTCGGACTTCAACATAAACAATTCAACCTCGTAACATCAACTTTGTCAACTATCTGTCAACTTTTACACCTGGGAGTATATATTCTTTTAACTTCTCAAAGTTGATAAAGGCGCTTTCTCGTCAGACCTGACCTGACGTGATCTGCCGTTTTCGTCGTTTAATATAACAGCTAGCTACCAACTATAGGCATCGGTGATAGTTGGTGGCTAGCTGTTGGTATTGATATTTTCAATGAAAATTGCCCCGAGAATAAAATCAGCAGTAAATTCACCCCATGGCGTCACGTAATCAAAATGCAGTGATGTTGGAGCACAATATTGCGTTGCAAGGAACACCCATATTCAACAATTCTGATTATTCATCGATTTATCTAATGAGAAGTGCGATTCGTCTGACCAAAAAATTTTCTAAAGCAACACATCACCAATAGCCATTCGCGCCAAAATCCAGAAAAATAACAGTGCGTTTTTGCCAGTCTTTAAGTTGCAGCTTTTGCCAAATGTGAATCTTATACGGATATTATTTTAACATGGGCCGAAGAGATTTTCGTACTGTCGGCCAAGGGATAGACATATCTCGTGAACCTGTTGAGGAATATTGTGAACTGGACGCTCTGGAAGAACTGCAACAGCAGCTAATTCGGCAATTTTTTCAGTAATCGGTTTCTGCCCTCTTCCAGGCAGATCATTCAATCTTTAGTCTCTTCAAATTTCCAGATCGTTTCTTTTACGAAGATCTTTCTCGCAATTCTTTTAATCGTAAATATTCTCAGTCAATATATCAGTGCAGCTAAGCTGTTGCTGCTGTTCTGAAAAAACACTTTCATCGCAAAACTCACTCTTTCTTAAGGAGATGATTAACGATAACATAAAGGACCTCAGAATGATTTTCTGACTTTCAATGCAGTTTTCTTTAGTGAGTCTGCTTACATTGTTTAAGAATTTCGATGATTTTTTTTATTCAAGAAATCTATTTTCCTTTATCAATATCAGCGTTTCTGAAACTTTTTGCTCACGGGACCCAATATATTTATATATAATGATAAAGCTATTCAAATGCTTATAATATAAAATTTTAAATAAGGCTGGTAAACTGATGTTACTGTATTATATAAGGAAATAAAATCATGCATTATTCATTATTGCTACTTGTAAAATGCAATATTAAGTACATTTTTGTTAAGAGCGGTTCGGGCTAATTTCAAATTGAAACGAATAAATTAAATGAATTTCAGGGTTTATTAATCTGTTGCTCTTCGGTCTTAGAAGATATTTCAATAATACGTGAGTTATAAATTCTTCTGTGGAAAGTGGTGTCATTCCGCAATCTATTGATATTTTAACGCCACCCACAGTTTCAGAAATGCTGGTCTACATAACAAATATCCCATTATCAAACTCCGACAAGCAAAACGGGCTCTAAAAAAGTCTCAATAGGGTCAGATTAATTGTAATCATACTGTATATTGTCTACTTAATTTTGGCTCTTTTTTTGCTTTCGGGTAAATGAGAAAATATTGAGGTCGAAAAAAATGGAATGATTTAAGCCAGAGATTTAATTTAAATAGTAAATCTTATATCATTCGGAGACAAGTAAATTTTATGAGCTTGTTTTAGAGCGACAGCGTGCTGTAAAGAAATAAAAGAAGAACACGTATTTATTTATTTAAATTAGAATTAAGATTCTTCTGAAAATTTTATTTTCACATTAATTTTTGTCAAACGTTCATTGTGGGCTCCACGTGCCCAAAACAAAGCAGTCGAGTGGTAAGGGATAACGACCGACGTATCTCTTTCGCTACATCTGAAAAATTGGTGGTGTGTTTCAACGCGTTCATATTTTATACCCGGTATACCGGATCGCCACACAGACATCGAATGTAACGTTCGCCTCGAGGCCATCCAGCCCACCAAGTTGAAAAAACGCAATTTTCAAATAATCTATTAATATATATATAAAAGGTAAATAAAAAACTAACATACAGCCGAAAATGCAGTATGAGTTAACAATGCATTATTGTGCAACAACCGATTCGCATTGTTTCAACTTTAACAAAAGTCTTCAGCAAATTAACAAGTCGCAATTCGAGCTCCTTCTACAGAAACGAAGCGAAAATGGCTGAAATTAAAGAAAATGTGAGTCTAAGTCGCCAAATAAGATAAAAATGATATATTTTGTATCGTAATTGACAATGCATTCAACGAGCATTGCCGATTTACATTTGACAAATCACTTTCCTTTGTAGGAATTGCCGAAGCCGTCGGTTCCCGAGCTCTCCGTCACTCTAAACAGATTCTTGGAAGGAATCAAAGCAATTGTTTCCGGTGACAAATACCAGGAAGCTCGTACATTGGTCGAAGAATATCAAACGTCGGAAGAAATGCAAAAGCTGCAGCAGCTGTTGAAGGAATATGCAGAAAGCCACGAAAATTACGTAAGTGTTTCTTCTTTTATGACAAGAGCTTTCACTACAAATAATACAAATATACATCTTTTCCAGGTAACCGACTTCTGGCTGAACGATATGTATTTAAAAAATCCTTTGCCACTGCCCATCAACTCTAATCCATTTTTCCTGCTGCCGAAGCGAGAATTCAAAACGGATGACGACAGATTTCGGTAAGGGTTTCTCGTAAAATAATCATTTATAAGTAATTTGTTTTATTGATAAATGTGGATTATTTCTCAGATTTATTGCGAAATTTATCATCTTTTCGCTTATGTTCAAGCAAAGAGTTGACAGGTAAACAGATGTTAATTATAAACAAGATTTTCAAGAGAGAAACTGTCACTATAAAGACTCATTTGTTTCAGCGGCGAATTAAAGCAAGAACTTTCTGGAGGACAAAGGAAAGGGAATGCGCTTTCCATGGCCACGTATCATCACTTCTTCACGGCTTACAGAAGACCAGGCGCGACTAACGACGAACACATTTTTAGTGAAGGCGGCAGCAGACATATCATTTTGATCTGTAACAATCAGGTAAGACTTTTGCTGAAGAAAGAAAACAATTTCATTTATCTTTCTTTAACTTTTCGATATATCGAACTTGTCACTTTATTACGGCATACATTATATATTATATCTTTTTTCATATGCATATACTGCTATTGTTTGTTACATTTATTATTTCTATATAAACACGTTGACGGTATCGATACATATGATTTAATTACAAACGAATAATTTGGTATATTACATGATAACTTCCGACACCTACTTCGTATAATTCTCGCATTCTCTACGAGAACTAGGCATTATCAATAGATGCGTGCGAGCCGAAACAAGCTGGGACTTTTTTAGATTTTCTTCGTGTTTCTAATACGTAAATAGCGCCCTTATCCAGGAAACAATTCCATTTGAGAACATTGCCTATCATATTAATTCAATACAATTTTTTACATTAGGCAAACACCCAGGTGGTCTAATAAACACGATGTATTGCTTTCTGATTCTTCTTATACTTTGAACAATTCTGGTGGTGTACACGGCTTATGCTCTTAGATAAAATTACTGTGTTGTTGTTTTACTGACCTACCTTTAAAGTTTGTACAAGACATTTAAATCACGCTGCATATATAACAAGTTTAATAAGATACATCGTGTAGTGTATATATCTATCGTAGGAAATACGTGCCGTATTAATCTTATTTGTAATATATTACAAAATTTTTATTTTCCAAGACGTTAAAATTTGCATTACTTGTGTTACCACAGAACCATTCCAGTGTTAAAAAAGTACTTTCTCTGTTTCATTGGCATTTCCTACTTGATTAATTCTGATTACATGCGTTTATTAGATACAATCTAATGTCATCACAATTGTACTTTTCATTATTTAACAGTTATTTGCGTTGACGATACCCGGTAAAATAGCTCTTCCAAGCGAAAAAGCGCTGGTAGAAAAACTTCAGATAACCGATACTTTCAGCAAGCTGGAGCCACACTTTCCGCCAGTGGGAATTCTCACGGCTCTCAATCGAAAAGAATGGGCGAGGATAAGAGAACGAATGATCGAAAGTAAGAGATCAAAGGCAAAAATTTACTATTACGCAGACGAAAATAATAAAGAATCCATTCAGATTATTGAAAATTGTTTGTTTGTGGTGTGCATGGACGAATCGAATGAAGGAGTGAGGAAACAAACGACATCGAAGAGCTTTTCGGACGGGAATCTGGAAAAGATGGCCCACCACATCCTTCACGGCAATAAAAGCGAACATTCCACCGGTAACAGATGGTTCGATAAATTTATTCAGGTAAAATTTATTCATTGCAAACAACTAACACAATAGGTCGATAATTTTCAATCGTACGCTTTCATTTTAAAATACTTTCGAAAGACTACTTTCGTGTTCAATGTAATTTGATATGAATAAATGTATCTATCAGTAAATTCATTCAAAAATAAATTGTGGTACGTAAATATACGGAAGTAATCTCACAATGCGATTTATATTTTGAACGTTTTTTGTTTGGTGTAGTTGAGTTTCTTTATACTTTAACCGAAGTGTATCGAGCAGTTTGTATACGAATACGAAAGAACAAATACAGTACTTTTTTTTATATTAATTTCACCTGATTGTCATTTTGATTTTTCATAAATTTGAATTTCGATTCGATTAAAAGAAATATTTTAAATTAACTATATTTTTCTAATTTGCTTATAACATCGTACATAAATCGATGCCCGATTGTTTACTCTCGACTTTGTGTAGTTTATCGTGACCAAAAATGGTGTGAACGGAATTGTGATCGAACATTCGGTGTCGGAAGGAATTACAGTTTTAAGATTCTGCGAAGAATTTCTGGATTTTATGTAAGATTGTTTTCTCTGTTAAATTAAATACAGCATTAGGAATGAAAGTAAAGTGTTTATAATTTTTGCAGGAAAAGAGATCAGCCGAAGAGATCGTCCGACGATCTACTGACAGTCAGAAGACTCAGCTGGGACCTCGACGAAACTGTCAAAGAAGAGATCAAAAATGCATCGGTCGTTACAGACGCGTAAGATACTGTAATTTTGACGATCAACGAATAATAATTTTTATTGACGCGTAGAAAACAAGAAGAACGTTAATTCGTTCTTTGCCTATGTTTAGTATTATAACTGCTTAAAAGTTATAATACGTATAACCTCGTAAAATCTCTATGTATATGGTGTTCTTGTTCGAAAAGATGGATTTACATGTAATTGCCATCATTATGTATTGAAACACCATTTAGTACATTCTCTTGATTCTATCAATCGATATATGTTGCGGAATCTATTATTATTTCTCGAGAGAAATTTCATTGTAATTAGAAACAAAAGTCGTGGCAATTTCGTCTCAGTTAGTCACGGACATTTAAAACAAAGCTCCAGTATTCTGTCAGCATACACGTGTTGCGTACAGGCGAATCTACATAGAGATTAATATGGCTTAAGTACTGGACCCACAGCGTAAAGGAACCACAAAATTTGAATTATTCTCTTAAATTTTTATTACTTTTTCATTATAATTTATTTAATGTGTAGATATAATGGGCTTTATAATAATCCGTACTTTTTTATTCACACCAAATAACATTTCTGCCTAGTGTTTAGTGCTGGAGATAGTCCTATTATTTTTATTATCATTTTCGGCACTCCCAAAAATTCTGGTCAGCATTTGCGCCTAATTTCGTTTAAAACTTAAAGACAATTATTGTCCGAAGGAGGTATAAATATTGTCTGTAAACATTATTTTCAGATTAATCGATACGCTGGAACTCAATGTTTTTATATTTGACAAATACGGCAAAGGTTTGCCGAAAAAACAAAAAATCAGTCCCGATGTGTTCATTCAGTTGTGTTTGCAGTTGACATACTACAGGTTTGTTTAAACGACGATTCTCTTTCTATTAATGCCAATTTGAGTGTAATTAATTAAATCATCGACGCTGTTATTTTCTCATCAGAATGCATGAAAAAATGACGGCCACTTACGAAAGTGCCGCTTTGAGGAAATTCAGATTCGGTCGCATCGACAACATTCGCGCTTCCAGCCAAGAGGCTTTGGATTTTTCAAAGTCCATGTTAGATCCTTCTCTGAGTCAGGTCAGTCGATTGCAAATTTTTCAATTATTACAACATCTTATTCACATTGACTCCTTCGATATTTTTAGGCTGAAAAATGGGATAAATTTCAAAAAGCCGTGAAAAAGCAAACCGAAATTCTTCTCTACGTAAGTAGAAAAAAGCTGTAAATGAATTGACAGAATTACTTATCAATTTTATAATTTGATAATATTTGTTATTGTTCAGACAATCAACGGAGAAGGACCGGATAACCATCTTCTGTGCTTAAAGGAAATGGCTGCTCTGCACGGTTTACAAGAACCGGCACTTTATCAAACAGATTATTACAAAGAGTACCTGAATTTCCGCTTATCCACCAGTCAGGTCGGGCATCTTTCTAAGTATTGTTTGTGTTAGCGAGTGGCAGAGAATTAATTGATTGACTTTTTGTAGCTTCCCACGACCTACGACATCGTAGTTGGATACGGTCCCGTAGTGCCCGACGGATACGGATGTTCGTACAATCCACAGGAAAATCGTATCGTCTTTTGCATTTCGTCGTTCAAAAACGACCCCTCGACCGACTCGGAGAGATTTGCACAGAACCTGGAAGTGAGTTTGATGGAGTTGAAGGAGCTTTGTGAGAGTGGGAAGACTGCAGTTTCCACCAGGTTGTACTTTGTTGGTTAGCAATTCGTTCGTGGTTTAGGTAATTGAATTACTCACGTGTTGTTGTTTTAGCTCACCGACAAAGGCTGTAGTTAAAGCTGAAGCAAAGTAATTGGATGAAAAAAATATTAATCCAATCGGCGAATTGCACGTTTTCGGTTTAAGCTGCAGAATTTCAAGTTCAAAATCGTTTAATAATGATTGAAAATTTATTTAATAAATTTTACGAAAACTTTCGTTGTTCGTCTTTATCTTATCGGAATTTACAAAATATGCAGATTTTCAATTACATTATGAATAAATTAGATTCGGGGTTGTCATAAAGACGTAACATAAAAAGTATTGATGACAGTTTAGCAAACTTTAATTCAAGATGAAGACGTTTGACATATGAAAAATTAATATGCATTTTTTATATTAGCGATTTTGCTTAATATTAAAAAGTTGAGTAACTTCTTTTCAAAACTTTTCCGCCTTAGGGGCACTAAGTGGGCTACTTTTAGCAGGCCAATTATGGGTTCGCCTAGGCTCGCAATAGATCCGACGGGTGGTGAGATACGGAGCCCGAGGTATCCAGAAAAATTCTTAAAGAGTTTTCGATTTGTCCGGTCTTTTTTTCGAGGTCCCCAACATGACAGGTGACACAAAGTTGTGTCTGATATTATACTTGCAGTTAGTATCAGTTTCAGAAAGAACAGGTACAGTACGTTTCGAGTAACACCTAGAAGTACTTATTTGGTTGATTTCAACCTACCACACCGGATTCTATTGGCACTTTCTCATCGCTGCCCGTTTCGTTTCTTATATCATTTTCCCTCTATCTAGGGGTTTAGCATTAACGAGTTTTAGAAATCATAGTACGATTATAAAATCATGTAATGCAAAACGTTGAAACACTTGTCATGTTTTAAGCTCACGTAGGAAAACATGATTTATAAAAGAAATAATGGGTCTTTCGAAGAAATTGTATTCCAAAGAAGCGTATCAACAAATTTATTGAATAACTTCGTAGATAATTTATATTCTTCACATCTATTTATGGAAAAGATTGAAGAAAATAAGTGAAACAATTTACAGAATAGTTGAAAGTTTTAAATTAAGAGAAGAAATGTCTTGTGTATTAAATCCAGCCTGCATTGACGGATTTCTTTCCGCCGGTTTGTCGTACCGGATTGAAACAGTCAAATGTTTTACCAAAACTAAACTTTTTATCGCTTTCGATCATGTACAGTAGAAACTCGATTTCATGCAGTTAACGATATTCGTCTTATTCTTCCTTGCCTAAATTCGAACTCCTCCTCTCTTCACTAACTCTACTGTCTTCCCATTTCTACTCTCTTTCTTTAACTCTCTCTTCGTCTTTTCCTACTTTTCTTTCTTTTTTGACAACCTTTTGTCTACCCTTTTTTATTACTTACACGACTGCTCGCAAAGAGGTTGGATATGGGCCGACACACCGCAGTCGGAGGAGGGAAAGAATAGGCCCAATATCATCACATGGTGAAAGACAAGTCTCGGAGTTAGGAGACTTTCCAAAAAGTGGTAAAGTCTAAGAGATAATTAATTGAAGTAACACAAGACACGGATTAATCTGAACTACATTTTAAATAAGACATAGGTAATTGTGACATCCTTAGGATGTCACAATTACCTATGTCTACTCAATTTCTTACCTATGTCTACTCAACCCTAAGGATGTCAACAATTACAGTTATAATTAATTAAGGTATTACAATTACAGTTATAATTTAGTTATAATCCAACAACATTTACTTGTAACTTATTAAACAAAAAATACAAAGAGACTTGCCTATCCTTAACTTACACCTGTAGTCACTTGTTTCTAACTCTGGCACCAACCGACAACAACTCTGACCCCTTTGCTCTCTCTGGTTTTTACTTACTGAATTAAATTCTCCCACACTCTCCCTTATGTCAAAATTATGGACACGAGTCTGTCCTTTTATTGGACGGACCCATGTTTAATGAACCTTATTTGCCTACATCTGTTTAGGTAATGACGGTATACCAACAATTTGTCTGGTTTATTCTTAATTTCACTTTCAGATCGAACAGGTACATTTTGAATAAGACGTATTACAAATTAGTTAGCGGCCGGACGATCGAGCGATCTAAGTTGATAGCCTGCCGTCCTGGGAGACACCGGATCGAATCCAGACAAAGTCCAAAAATTTCGCTGAGATGGAGATCTTACATCACTTCTAGGAGTATTACGATAATTCAACAGGGCTGAGTAAATATCGATTCTATCAGTTGGAACCACTACGAAAATATAAACTAATTTAAAATAAATGCTCTTAGTTATAAAACATACATTCAGGGATACTAAATTTGTATACTTTTTCGTCACAACGCGCTACCAGACTACACGTCAAACACGTCTAGTGTAGTGTTTACAAATGTTTGACTTTGAGAACAGCTGTTTTCGACTTTCGCAGTAAGTTTACATGAACACCTCAGGAAAAGTCGGGTATCTAGCAGAATCTGTACTGGCTAACGCAAGTACTCAAACATATCACGAAATGTTTGGTCATTTGTATTATTTATATAGGAGGGGCCCAGAAAAACAATTCAAAACAGAAACTTCTATTCAGTGTAGAATTACGAAATTTGGTGAGCTCAAACACAACGTTTAATAGAAGATAAATAAATTTCAACCGATTCAAATCCACGCATAAAACGATAATTAATGTAAATGTTAATTACTTAGTTTTGATATTCATGATACTTAAATGACCTATTAATTTCATCTCTTGTATATTATTATTAAATTACTATCTACCTCTAATTAGTAGTGTCTTGCCCCTGTATGTCATGTTTTTTCTGTTAGCAATAGAGTAGCAGTTATCTCTCTAACTTCTTTCGGGGAAAATTTTCAATTGAAATAACATGACTTCTGGTTAGCATCGAACGTTCGTATATCCGGACTTTCAGTCACTAATGTGACTGAAACTGTGGGTGGCGTTAACATTTCAATGGATTGCGGAATGACACCACTTTCCACAGAAGTATTTATAACTCACGTATTATTAAAATACAGTAATACCCCGACTTACGCGAACCCGGAGTTACTCGATTTTCAAATCTCGTCGATTCGTCTTTTGTTTGAGCGGCACGCAACCCTCGATTACTCACTCCTCCCACACTATTGTTCGGCTTACATGTTCGGACGTGTCGCGCGGAATCGACGCATAGCTACAATTTATTTTGTGTTATTTATTTCTGTATTTCTTATATCTACGGAGACTCGAGAGACTCTACTATGTCATCCAAACGAAGTAGAACTGATTCTTCCGCATCAAACAAGAAAAGAAAAACTTTATTTTTGGAATGTAAAGTTAATATTGGGTATGTTCGTAAAGTCGAACGAGAATGATGTCATCGTTATTCCTATTTCGTTAGACTTTTCGAACGATTCGTTACTAACGCGTTTAACTCGTTTGACTACGAACGTACCCATTATTAAAGACTTCGATACAAAAATGAAAATTTGTGAATTGGCAAAGAAGTTTGATCTACCGGAATTGTCGGTCAGAACAATTATAAAAGGTAAAGAAAAAATTCTCGAAGCTGTGAAAAATGCTCAATCTTTAAATTCGAGCATCATTCGTTAATGTCATGGTATTATCGATGAGATGGAAACAATGTTAAAATTATGGCGTAATACTCGAGTAAATGTGAAAAATTATAAAATAATAAAGACCTAATTTGTTATACATATGTATTATCTAAGATTTTATTAAACATTTTTTTCTAAATTATTGTTTTCTTTAGTCTCCGGCCCCAATTAAAAATTATTTGTATGTATTTATATGCGAAA
>NW_019384320.1:1028177-1211576 GCF_000671375.1 Centruroides sculpturatus
TACAGTCGACCCCCCTATAAGATAGAGATACGTTCCATTCTCTAGGAATCCGCTTTCTTACGAATCCTTCCAATCACAACCCGACACGTGTCAAGTTTACGGACTACGGCTGTTTGAAAGATTTTCTTCCATAAAATTAATCGATTCTAGACTAATCCGACTCAACATTTCCAAAATACGTATATATTTTTTGGGAATAATCCGTATAAACTACGCTATAAACAAAAAATTGTAGGATTACTTACCGAGTGTGCATCATTCGACATCGCCGTTGCTCAAGCTTGTTTTCGTCGCGGAACAGCTCAGCAAACTGCGGCCGCGATTTCTGATGTTATATTTCTGCGAAAACTTCGCTGAACTTTGGAGACATTATTAATATAAATGACTTTTATCGCCGTTGAATAAGAAATGTTTCTTTCACACAAAATGTATAAAATTACAGTACTGTATTACTACGGTACCTAATTTACATACTGTACAGACGATAGTTCGTCTAAACTCTCGGTATCGATGCGCCACGCGACAGAAAGCCTAAATATATTTATAATAAAGTTACAATAAATTAAGTTAATATATAATTATATATACAGTACCTAATTTATATATAATTATATGTACAGACGAAACTAAACTCAATTTACCCGCCTAAACGTCCGTAGCGTGGCGCTACGGACGGCAGAAAAGTAGTTCGGCTGCCCGATGACGTTTTACGTAATTATAGGAGTTTTTTATTGTTGTGTACGGATACCGCCACAAATTTTTCGCCGTCTTATAGGAATCGTAATTATAGGAACCAGTCTTATAGGGGGATTTACTGTATTTATATGCGAAATTAAACCCCAACTTACGCGGTTACCGCTCGGTCCCATCTATCGCGTAATTTCGGGGTATTACTGTATCTTCTAAGACCGAAGAGCAATAGATTAATGAACCCCGAAATTGATTTAATTTATTCGTTTGAATTTGAAATTAGCCCAAACCGCTCTTAACAAAAATGTACTTAATCTTACATTTCACAAGTAGCAATAATGAATAATGCATGATTTTATATCCTTATATAATACAGTAACTTCAGTTTACAAGCCTTTTTTAAAATTTAATATTATAAGCATTTGAATAGCTTTATTATAACATACAAGTATATTGGGTCCCGTGAGCAAAAAACTTTGAGAAACGCTGATATAGATAATGGAAAATTGATTTCCTAAATTTTCGGATAACCAATTATGTACGAAAAAATATATCAATTTATCTCGTGTTAAAAATTTTCTCCGTTGCGTGTCGCTTCGCGTCGAATTTTCTTCGATGTTAAGCCTAACGAAGACTATAGTATCGTTAAAAATTATTTTTTTATTTTGTATAAACAAAATAAATATATTGAAAAATATAAAAACAATAAAAAATTATACTTTAGAAGTTAATTTAGTATCAAAAACGTAAAATATTTGAGTAGCCGAAGACATAACCAAAGATTACAGCGCCACAGCACTGGCGAAAATTTAAATTTGTCGACTAGAATTCCTTCGGATAACCGACCTTCGGATAAACGACGCTCTACTGTAATTATATACATATAATTTTGGTGATACTAGTTTAAGAAATTCTATGGTTAATATAATGAAAGCAAAATAGAAATTTATGTACTTTTGTCCCTTTTCTTTATACCTTAATGAATTTAATCAAATATGACAACAACAATTTTACATTTGTTATTATACAGTTATTATTTCTATTCTTTAAATTATTGTATTAACAGTAGTTTTAAGAATGTAAACATTTATTATTGTAGTTACATTTTAATATGATTTATCTCATATTGAAGTTAAATGATAAAAGGTAACAGAAACAAATCATTTTAAACCTTATTTTATGAACTACAGTATATGAAAAGTAGTGTATTCACTTGCAGGATAATTTTTCAGATAATCAAGGTTTTACTGTATTGGAAAAAACCTGATGTACAGTACAGTACATACATATATTTAAAGAATAGAATCGTAACAGTCAGAAAGCTAATTTATTATTTTCAAAAACAGAAATTTTATAATTTTATATTTTTTATAAAAGTTTACATAGTTTGGCACTGATTTATAGCCAAAGTCTTATACTTTATTTATTTATATTTCTGAAACAGACAATTAACAAATTCATAAACTTATTTTTTTATTAACTTTTACCTCTTTAGGTAGAAATTTGGTACAGCTGCAATTTAGTTCTAATTATTTAATATTTGAGTGGTTTATTTTGGTTTATTTAGGAAATATTTTTTAGGAAAATGTAAAAATAAAAAAATTTCATCGCCAGATTGCATTTCTCACGAAATTTTATACAATGTGGGCAAACTTTTTAAAACAGCTTAGCTGCACAGCGAGAATATTTACGATTAAAACCAAAAACCGTTAAGTTTTGACTTCGATTATTTCAATAGATGGCACCACCAAACGTTGCCGAAATAGTTAAATAACTCGTTGCTGGTTTTTTTAATAAGATACAATTATCATTATTTATCAATAGGCACTCGCGTACAATGGACAGAGATTCATCGAATACGAGCGGTTTTATAATTCACGGGAAAAGAAATAAATAAATAAACAGGTTCGAATAAGAGATACAGTATCTCCGTCGCACACGTGTTGCGCTGGAAACCTCCCCGCTTCGCTCACCTTTACTTCACTTCCACGTTTAAAATAAACATCGTGTTAAGTGCCTATCTGCCTAGAAAGTACACAAAGACATATTCGATAAATTGGAGAATGCACTTAACTTAATAAGAAAGTTTCTATAAACATTAATTGTCGTGTTTGTTCAAAAATTAAAATTACAAAGACTTTCTGGAAATATCGCATCAAAATTCCATATCACTTAAAGTGCAATAAAAATCTCATTTATATAACTAATCAATACATATTATTATAATAATATCACTTATGTTACATAAGTGACTACGCAGTAATATTTAAATAGAAAGCTAGCATTCAGTCTGCTTTCTACACAGAAGTGTTGGATTTACTTTTACGTGAGAAAAGAACAACTGCGAGTGATTGTTTTAAATTAAATTGTATATTTTATTGTACCATCACTTAATTCGGTTATTTAAAAAATATGATAAGAATCATCTCTAGCGAAAGTCCCGCGGTTGATAATCAGAAAGAGAGGAAATATGTCAGCAGTGTTTTCTCTCTTCAGTTACTTCAATTTCGAAAGTCTACGGCTTGGAATTTTTTACTCCTTGCTCCCGTAACTTAAACACTGACGGTCGCTTCCGCGTACCTTTCAACTTTTACATCTCGTTTATTGAATGTCTTCATTGGATGCATTTCTTTCATTTTCTATGTATGACAATTCCTTACGTATCGAATGCAACTCCTTGCTTTTCCTGGTTCTCGGTAGTCGAGTATGACATATTCGTCAGAGTAGCATCTGTGACTATTAACTTAGCCATGGCTGTAATATTCACTATTGTCAGAAGAGTCGAACTGAATCCGAAAATACAATTAAAAAAGTCGTATCGCTTCCCTAAACATCAGTTATATGCTACTGTTAATTTTCTACAACTTTTCGCAGTAATTATAACTGTTACTTTTACGATAATTTTTCAATGTATAATTTGTTTTTTACTTTATCCTGCTTTAGAAAAAGAAAAGTCTTTTAAATACGAACCATTTATCTGCTCAATTGAAACCGGTATCTGCGGCACTTTAGTCATTGGTGCTTCAGTATACATCATTATGTTCCTCGTTCTGTTTCACTTTATTGTAATGAAAGCATTCGAAAAACTATCAGAAAATCTGTATTTGACGAGAAAGAACATTCGAAACTTGAAATCTCGACTGAATGAAATTATAGAGCAGCACGATGAACTTTGGAATTTTACCAATCAACTGAACGGACCGTTTAATTACGTATTCGCAATATTGTACGGTATTTTGTTAATGGAAACGAGTCTAATGTACTTCATTTTCAACTTTTCTGAGTTGCATTTTGCGTTGAAAGTTGTCTTTTCTTTGCTGTGCGTTGAAAGTTGTCTTTTCTTTGCTTTTGCTGTTTCTCTTACTTTTGCCTGTATTTTAATCGGATTCTCGTTATCCGCCTTCACGTCTACTGTAATGTATTTCTGTCGAAAATTCAAGCTTCTACTACATTTGCTGGTATTTTAAAATTCGTTAAATATATTTTTTTTCAGATGCAAACGTCTTTTCAAGACATCGGCAGATTTGCTGATGGCGATTTCGAATTGGAACAGAAATTAAAGGTTTTATATATTTAGAACATATCTTTATGTAGTAATTATTAATTACGTTTACGTGTAATTATAATATAATAATAGAAATTAATAACTTTTCAGATTTTGAATTTTATGAAAAGATTCGGTAAAGAATCCCTCTGTCTGTCTTGCAGAAGTTACTTTAAGATTACAAAGAAGTTTCCAATAAAGGTAATAATTTCTAAGAAAATAAAGTATTGTTTTTGTAATTTGTAATGTTTTTTGTAAATCCATGTTTTAATTGAATTTTTCATTGAAACATTTCAGATGGGAAGTTCTCTACATTCCATGTTTTCTGGTCTTTTAAATATAAAGAATGCTTCGAAACGTAAAACTTAATAACACGAAATAAGATTCTCCTTTTGAATGACAACCGTAAATGACAGTTATTTCTTAAACTACCACCTCGCAATCACTAAAATTTATTAGATTCCACAAGTAATTTGCTTTAATTGTCCGATATTGAGTTTTACTCTTGTGGTCACCCTTCGTTTAATGAAGATCACGCATTGTAGTAAGTGAGGAAATTTTCCGCCGCGATGAGTAATAAATCTTAATTTTAAGATCGGCACTCGAAAATTGAGCGAGAAAGTGATAAAACTACACATTAATATTCACGTAGATTTATGTAGATGAATAATACTCGACCATAAAGACAAATAATAGTTGTATAATGTAATAATTTCTGATGAAAATCTGAAATAGACTGAAATAATTTAATTTTAACATAAAACGTCGTGAATTATAATTCATCGAAAGACATTTCATTATATAAAACGTTGATCGTAAAAGTCTGGAATACCGCATTCATAATCGTAAATTTAACAGAATTCTCTGTTGTCATAGAAATGTATTGGCCAAAATGGTCGAAATCAATATATCGAACAGTAATGTACTGAATAGGGTTTAGGATGAAAGACACAATCGATTGTTTTCTGTTATTACGTATTCTAAATTTAAAGAAATTGTTTTTAATTATGTAATGATTTGTCGAATTATAATTACAAAAGAGAAAATTTAAACGTTTATAAGCGATAATAAAAAAAATAGTCTTGAATCTGTTTCTTCAGAGTTTTCTGTTTTAAATCATTTGCATTTTTCATAGTAATTAAACAATTGTTTAAAATAGAATAAGAAACAATAAATGTTGTTATCGTATTTTTACTTTTCAGACAATTACAATTTGAAAAAAGAAAACTTTTAATGTATAATTTTCTTTATGAAGAGACTAGCTGTTACCCGCAACTTCGTCCGCGGAGGTTTTGCAAGCAAACCCCATTTACATTCAATATTTCAATAACCATAGTGATTGTCATACACTATCTGGCCAAAAGTATTCGGACACCCAGTAGTACGAACTCGGAGAGTCCTGAGGCATATATTAATGTGATGTTGGTCCTCCTTTTGCATCGATGACAGACTGTACACGTCTGAGGAGACTTTCCACTAGTTTTTGATAGGTGGCCATTGGAATTGACTTCCAGCGTCCATCACGGCTGAAGTGAGTGCTGGCAGTGAGGATGGTCGATGTGACTGACTACGTAATCTGTGTCCTAATTCGTCCCAAAGGTGTTCTATGGGATTTAGATCTGGATTCTGAGAAGGCCAGTCCATTTTTGAACATCCATTTCATCAAACCATGCCTGCGCAAGTCTCGATGTGTGAATGGAGCAGTTATCCTGCTGGAAGAGAAATGGGCCTTCCCCGAAATATTTCCATAGAGTTGGGAGAGCAGCATTGTCCAGAATGTCCACATACATAATAGAGTTCAGGTTTCCAACCACAGGAACTAAGGGATCCAGGCCAAACCATGAAAAGCACCCCACACCATGATGCTGCCACCACCAAACTTTACAGTCAGCACAATACAGTCACGTAAAAAGTGCTCACCAAGCATCCGCCAAACCCAGACACGTCCATCGGACTGCCAGATTGTAAAGCGAGATTCATCACTCCAAAGAACACTTTTCCACATGTCCACAGTCCATTGACTGTGAGCTTTGCACCACGTGTTTTCACGACGTGTTACGTTTAAAATAGAATAAGAAACAATAGACGCCGTTTTCATGTTTTTACTTTTCAGACAATTACAATTTGAAAAAAGAAAACTTTTAATGTATAATTTTTTTTATGAAGAGACTAGCTGTAGGGCCGTGCCGTAGATTTTCTCAGTGTGATGCAAGTCTTCGAAATGTTGCCCCTTAAATGTTTTTCTCTAAAATACCTTCGGTTGTGATTTTAAAAAACTGCAGAATTGTACCAATGCTAGTTTTATTTTGAAAATAAAAATTTCTTTAAAGTAATGATATCAAGTATTAACTACAAGAATCTACTACAGTTTTACCCTTCTAACTTTAGCAAATTCGTTAATTAGGGAATCGTAATCTAGAGTGGCAACTAGGGTTTCTCATTTCCCGGTCTTTTGCTTGTCCCGGGATCCCGGGATAAAAGTGAACTGTTTCCCGGGATCCTGGGAAATCCCGGGATAGAATTAATTATTTTTAAGGTATACAAAATATCTTGAAATCAAATGATATAATTATTTTCCATTTTTTAAAGTAATTTTAAAGTTCTGTAACCTCCAAAATCATATTAATAATGCTGTGTAAGGTCTATAGGCCTATAATAAAAATTACCTTTAAATAACGTAGAAATTTTCACAAATAGAAAAAAATTAATTAAAGTTTGCTGGAAACTGCATACAACAACAACAAAAAAAATGTTTTGAATTGAGTTAAAAATTAAAAAAAATGAACTTCTAATTTAGAAGGTAATTTTCGTTTTTTAAATAAAATATAATACAAAATATTGCAAACTTTTATAAGATTTTAAAAAGCAAAGATGGTCAATACTCCGATAACTCACTCTAATTCTTATTTTAGTAATGAAAAGTCTTGCCACCGAGAATGCCCTTTCCGATTCAATTGATGTGATTGGAATAGTGTTTAATGCATTTAAGAGAAGACAGATATTATGTGTTTTTTCACCTGTAGCCTGGAAGATTTCGAGTTCGTTTTCGAGATTGTAGTACTTCTTTCGCTCTCTAGTATTCTTGATTTGTCTACCTTGGCTGCTTTAATAGCGGCATCAAGCTTAGAGCTCGATAATTCGGCAATTCATTTGGCTTTAATAATCAGGTTTATGAAGAAAAACTTCATACTTGCAGACTTTGTACTCGTTTGTATCCTTGCCCAATTTGCACAATCTGGCGTCAGGCATTTATTGAAGCTACTGGGCATGGTTAAAACTCAAGACAGCGTAAGCACAATTATTCCAGATATTACAGGTTCCGACAAGTAAAGAATTTTTATAGTCCTGCCACAAATAAGCTATATATTGATTATTGACCATTTGTGACATGCTATAACGAGCAAAAATTTAAAAAAACTAATAGGTAGGTTTAAAATTAATAAATACAAATGTATTCTGACAGTGAATGAGTTAATTATGCTTCCTATTTGCAAAATTCCTCAACCTTAACACAAAATAAGAAAAAAAGTGAATTGTTAAGAAATTTGCGGGATTTCCCGGGATAAGAAAAATTTCCCGGGATATTTCCCGGGTTGAAAAACAACCGGGATCCCGGAATCCCGTTTGAGAAACCCTAGTGGCAACCGATGTAGATTCAATAGAAATGAATGATAGATTTCTAAGTTTTGTTTGACTTATTGAACTTCTTAAGTAGCGTTTTATTAATCTTAATTTGGAAAAACTTCTTTCCCCACTACTTACAGAGACAGGGAGTGTTAAACCCGCGGGAGAGAAGGACAGGGTTAAGGATTATCTTAAAGAACTCTGCTTTACTGTACTATTTTAGATGCGGTTTTTTTCGTTTTTGCAGAAAATCCAACATATTTTCAGACCATATAAAAATTCTCTAATTAATCTCGGAAGAGGGAGACCTAATTCTTGCATCCGGTGAAATCGGCTATAATCTAAAAATCTTAATCTTCGCTATCGTTATTTTTTGCCCGTGCAACGCTGGGCTCATCCGCTAGTAAAGAGATAACGAATATCTGTCAAATTGACAGCTAGCAGCCGTTTTGACATACGCCTTTCCTTAACTTGTCATTGTATTGGCTCCACTTAAACGTATATAAATTTAGTAAAAATAGAGCAAAAAATAACCAACGCAAAAGTAGCAAATGCAAATATTTCCTAAGCAAATCTCTCTATCACATACAGAATTTAAAAGTAGTCCAATATTACCTAAATAACTATCACACACAGGCACACGTTCCCCACCCGATATATACCCAGTTCATGCAAAGGCTACTTTTTAACTCCAGTTCTAATTGTCACAACATAATCCTTTTCAATGATAATAAGTAACTAAAATTGCTGTAAAAAAACAGATATATATTTGATTCACTGATTTAAACACACCACAGCCACTCGCTACTTACAGAGACAAACTAACGTTAAAACCAAATATTTTCAATAATTTAAGGTCAAAGCAGAACTATCAACACGTTACACGTGCAATTGTCTTTTATGATAATTGCCGCCTCAGCTTTTAGGAGAGTCGCGCGGTATATTACGAACAATAACAATAGCTTTGCGCTGTCTTGTCAAAAGCCTTTTGACTGCCGCTCTCCAACAATGCATTTGCACCATAAACCGAAATCAAAGGGTACCGAAAGCACTTAAGCACAGGCGTGCGATAAATCATTAATTAATAGTATACATCAATACCGGAATAACATAGATCAATATAAAAAAGCGTTGCGTAAAAATTTTTAATTATTGAATGGGACACGTGGTTTTTGTTCTAACAATGGCGGCAATGAGGGTTAATCCTACAATTGTGACGGTCTGGAAAAAACGAAAAATAAATGAAATAGAGGAGTTTATTGAATCCGTTCGACCACATCGGTATCATGTATAAAGACACTGTATTTAAACAACGTTCATGGATGGCTATAGGTGTTAAATTTCAAATAACAGATAGGTCTAGTAGAATCTATATATAGGCCTAATATTTAGATCATACGTTCTTTATTTAAATTCGGAATACGAGTCTATTAATTGAAATTTTCTATATTATAACTGAGGAAGTGGAGAAAAACTGGAAAGTACAAAGTGATAGATAGCCTATATTAGAGGAAAAAAAATTAATAAAATTAGCACTCTAGGTGGCAGTGGTGTTTCCTATTCGGCCAGAATTTTTACGTATGTGTGCTCTGGGATAAAAGCGTAAAACAGAAACAGAAAGCTGATTTCTGATTCGGTTTTCTGCCACACAATTTCACGCATGTGCGTTTCCATGACGTACCCTAACTGTCTACCAAATTTCACCTATTTAGGTTAAGCGGTTTGCTCTGGGCGATGATGAATCGGTGAGTGAATGAGTCAGTCAGTCAGGACAGAAGCAATTTTATATATTTAGATTCACCGAGTTCCAGCAAGTTACTCCGTTAATTTACAATTCAAAACATTTATACAATACTTAACGTCACTACGAAAAAATCATCTTTCATGTTTTCCTTTACACAGGTTTCATTTTATATCGAATATGCTTCGGACAAATTGGGGTATATATTTATTTCAACTGTTTCTTTTCACTACTGACAAATCTTATGATATTCATTTACATTATTACGTTAGATCGCAGTTTAGCATGATACTAATTACTTTACAGATAAAATTTTCTTATTACGCAACGTTACTAGCATTTTGAACAGGTCTTAATCCTATGAGGGTTATTGAACTGTACATCTTATACATTTTCATGTTTTATATTTATCTTGACTCGTTTATAATATATTCGTAATTATAACGATTCGCTTTAATACAAACTCCCGTAATTGCATTCTAAAAAATACACGAAAATTAAATTTTCGTTTCGTTCCGACTTATGGAGGATAAACAACTTTAAGCTTTAAAACATCAAATACCGTTCACAGCCCGGCACACGTATTTGTAAAATCTAAGTGACTCGTACAACATGGAATTCATATAACACGGAATTATCTACGGTGTTATAGGGGGGTCTAGTAAGCGGCTGGATGGCCGAGTGGTCAGGATGACAGCCTACCGCTCTGGGAGACTCGGGATTGAATCCGAACGGGTCGAAAAATCCCCAGGAATCTTTCTGGGGGTGGTCCGTTTGGATATGTCGGACCCGCCCCTCACCCCCCCCGGCAGCCCCATTGTGGGCCAGGCCGAACCCATAATGGGCTTGCAAAAAGAGGCCCTCTTAGTGCCCACAGGGCGGAAAGAGTAAAAAAGGGGGTCTACTGTATTAACGCAAACAGCCATAAAAAACTAAATTTAATGCATATTTACGTATTGCTGGGCAGAGCAGTGTAACAGTACAACGTGGGCTGTAAGCTCGACATCGGTCACAAAACTAAAGATACTTGCGCAAAGCGGAAACAACACAAAAATAAATTATGAACTATGTAAAATTCTGGCGGTCAATAGACTTTAGTGTACTAAAACACCAAAACCGTGTTTTAGGCTGAGACTCCACTACCGTAAAAACCCCTCGCGGTAAAAGCTTTTAATCACGTGATCCTGATATTTTACGCCTGAGCAGGTCGTAAAACCAGCCTAAAAGCGAGTTGAGCAGTGTTCAACTTTCGACGCGAATACGGCCGTAAAGAGGTACATTCCACCAATCAGAAGTCAGTGAAATCTAGGTCATCGCGATACGGAGCTAAAATGGCGGAAAACGAGCTTTTGTGTACGTTCCCTCGTGGCTACTCTAGAACAGATCCGGAAGAATCTACGACAACAGGTAACCTGATTATAATAATGGATACCGAAGGAAATCCTTCAATTTAGAGGAGTACAGTATATAATAAAAAAGCTAAGCTTATAAGTGCTGTATATTATTTTAATAATACGATAATAAAAGTTAGTATATGAAAGTAAAGATATTATATTTACTATATTTGTAATTATAGTACAGAAAAAACTCGTAGAATATAATCATTGTCTTTATATCGATACATCACGTATACAACCGTCTTCCGTTTCTACCAATTCACGTGCGAAGAAGTATTTACTTTCGACACTTGGCGCAGCACCGTCGCCGTAAAAACGTCGCGCTAGCCTGACCTCCACCGTAATTCGAGCGCAAACGCAAATAGGTCACGTGATTAAAAGCTTTTACGGGAACGGATTTTTACGCCGTTTTTACGGTAGTGGAGTCTTTGCCTTAGCCTAAGGCCAGGAACACACGTGCGTAAAATTCCGCGTAAAATCTAGCATAAAACAGAAAACGTAAAATTTTTTCTGAAATTTTGGCTAAAACAGAGTAGAGCGTGTCTCTACTTTTTACACCGAAAAATTTTTACTCCAAAATTCCTCCAATAAAGAGAAGTGTTTCCTGTGACGACAAAGTAGACACGTGGTTTTTATTCTAACAATGGCGGCAACGAGGGTTAATCCTACAATTGTGACGGTCTGGAAAAATAGAGGAGTTTGTTGAATCCGTTCGACCACGTCGATATCATGTATAAAGACACTGTATTTAAACAACGTTTATGGATGGCTACAGGTGTTAAATTTCAAATAACAGGTAAGTCTAGTAGAATCGATATATAGGCCTAATATTTAGATCACACGTTCTTTATTTGAATTTGGAAGACAAGTCTATTAATCTAAATTTTCTATATTATAGCGGAGGAAGTGGTGAAAAAAAAATGGAAAGTACAATGGGATAGATAGCCTATATGAGAGGAAAAAAATTAATAAAATTAGCACTGTTGGTGGCAGTGGTGTTTCCTATTCGGCCAGAATTTTTACGTATGTGTGCTCTGGCATAAAAGCCTAAAACAGAAACTGAACTAAAAGCTGATTTCTGGTTCAGTTTTCTGCCACACAATTTTACGCATGTGTGTTCCTGGCCTAAGTTTTAACTAACAAATACCAGAAATGTGGACGTAAAGGAGCAACGACTGGCAGGGACAAGAGAAACTGGAAAAGGATTGTCGTCCGAAACCGCTTTTAAAGCGTTAAACACTCGCATGCACAATGGACAGCAACCGAAGTAAACGTTAGTAGCCGAACCGCGTGCCGAAGGTTGCTCGACTCGCGCTTCTGTGGCCGTCGGCCATATATATATTTGTATAAATCGAAACCTGTATATTTATATAGTCGTAATTCTATTTTATTTCGGTGATTTCCTCTATTTCATTCTTCTATCCGTTCCTGGAACTTTCTGGGACGACGGTTATTGCCTTTGGGTAGGATTAGCTATTCCTCGAACAGAAGCATAACAATAGGAGATAGGGTGACCGGGTGAAAAACGACCGACGTGTTAGTCAGTTTTTGGACTGGAGACGAAAGGGGTTAATTTAAAATCCATGTTTCCTTTCACGAGAGGATTTTGACCTTACCCGAAGAAGTTAATGAACAAGAATACGAATTTCAATTAATTCGACTATTTAGGGATTAGGTAAAGGAAAACATCTTTATGTGGAAGTTAATGATGTTCCTAATAGTACTAATGAGAATATACTGGATTGCGCTGTAAAAAGTATTTAAATTGAACTGATATCGAGCCTGACTTTTGAAGTCCGAGCGTGATAAGCACTTGTAGAGTAAACAATAATAAACTTAATTCGTAGAAACTGGATTCGGCTATTACTAAACAAACACTAATAACCGTTTACTGCCATAATGTTTATTTATTTGCTTGCTTAATCCTATTATCAACACCAGAATTAAAAATACAGTATCTGTCCCTTAAGGACCATTTTTTTATTATCATTGATAATTAATATTGATGTCGAAATAAAAGCAAATTCCTATTTAAAAAATTAGAAAGTAAAATTTTTCGCGAAAAGAACACTCACAAAATGTGTTTTTATAGGAAAAACTATTATAAAAACATAAAATAATTAAAAATAAATGCTTTTAGTTATAAACTATGGCTTCGGAGATACAAAATTTGTCTTTTTATTTTATCATCTAATAAAAACCGCAGCGAAATACGTACAGTCTAATGTTTGAAACTCTTTCACCTTCAAACAACTACTGGTCGACGATTGCGAGGAATTTTCGTGAACGACTCAGGGGAATACGGGGTTCTAGCAGAATCTTTACTAGCTAATGTAAGTACTCAAACATATCACGAGATTTTCGGTCATTTCTACTATTTATATAGAAAGAGACCGAAAAACTTCAAAAACAAAAACTACTATTCGGTATAGCATTACAAAATTTGCTGAGGACATAGACAACTTTTAATAGAACTTAAATAAATTTCAAAGAAAACTTTCAATTGATATAACGTGGTTTCTAGTTTTCATCGGAGGTTCGTATATGGTAATCCGAATTTCAAGACACTAATCACTCTATATCTGGTCACGTCTATCTAACTGTGTTCTGGAGATTAGGACAGAGAAACGGACTACAATGGAAATTTACAGGTCTACAAATTTTTTAATTTGCAGTCCAATAACATTACAAATTAAATGACAAATTCAAAGCGAACAGATAACTAACGAACATTGGTAATTGGTCGCAAGTTCCCACCTGTATAACATACTGGCCAAGTCAACTTTCCGGCTTTTCTTAACGTTTATAACAACTAAATTGGATCGAATTTCCCATAAAAAGTCCTCCCAGAAGCATTACCTCTCCACGTCATACACGTGTCGTATACAAACAAATAAAAATTTTAAAGTAATTTTATTGACATCAATTAAATACAAATGAATGCACAAAATAGATCTTGGAATAACGTTATAATTTTATTTTATTAATTATGTATTAATATCATCAACGCATTATTGTGCAACAACCGATTAGCATTGTTTCAACTTTAACAAAAGTCTTCAGCAAATTAACAAGTCGCAATTCGAGCTCTTTCTAGAGAAAGAAAGTGAAAATGACTGAAATGAATGAAACTGTGAGTCTAAGTCGCCAATTAAGATAAAAATGATATATTTTGTATCGTAATTGATGATGAATTCAACGAGCAGTGCTCATTTACATTTGACAAATCATTTTTCCTTGTAGGAATTGCCAAAGCCGTCGGTTCCCGAGCTCTCCGTCACTCTAAACAGATTCTTGGAAGGAATCAGAGCAATTGTTCCCGGTGACAAATACGAGGAAGCTCGAAGATTGGTCGAAGATTATAAAAAGTCGGAAGAAATGCAAAAGCTGCAGGAGTTCTTGAAGGAATATGCAGAAAGCCATGAAAATTACGTGAGTGTTTCTTCTTTCTCAACATGTCCTTTCACTAGAAATAATAATAAACGCCCTTGCAGGTGACCGAATTCTGGCTGAAAGAAACTTTGAAAAATCCTTTGCCTCTCCCCATCAACTCCAGTCCGTTCTTCCTTCTGCCGAAGCGGATATTCAATACGGATGACGAAAGATTTCGGTAATACAGATAAACACCAACCGAATGCCGAAAATCTATCGGGCTAGTTTAAGGCTAATTACTAAATGATTTACGTAACCAATTTGGCTCTAGAAGTAAGCGTCAGGCGCCATCTCTTATTAACATTAATAATTATAAATTAATTAATTAATTTAAATAATTTAGAACCGCTGGAGAAAAAATCGGCTTGGAGCGGATTCAAACCCACAACCCCTGCTTACCGTGCAGATGCGTTGCCAGTTACGCTATCCGGACCTCCAGTCCGATCTCCTCCTCCAGCGTATAGAAGCTAACTATATAACCATCGACGGTTATTACAACGCCGGTTTTTTCTCTTAGAGGTTCTAAATTATTTAAATTAATTAATTTATTTATAATTATTAATGTTAATAAGAGATGGAGCCTAACGCTTACCTCTAGAGCCAAATTGGTTACGTAATTCATTTAGTAATTAGCCTTAAACTAGCCCGATAGATTTTCGGCATTCGGTTGGTGTTTAGCTTTAATATTATATATCGGGTATAGCGATGTCTGCATAGATTTCAGTAATGGTTTCTAGTTAAATAATCATTTTTAATTGTCTTATTGATGACTGTGGATTATTTCTCAGATTTATAGCGAGATTTATCCTCTTCTCTCTTAATTTCAACAAAAGAGTTGACAGGTAAACAGAAATTATAAACAAGAAACAAATTATTTACACGAGAAAAACTGAATAAAATCATTGATTTTAATTATTGTAGATGCGAATTAAAACATGAATTTGCTGGGGGACAGGAGAAAAAGAATGCACTTTCCATGGCCACGTATCGTCACTTCTTCACGGCTTACAGGAGACCAGGCGCGATTAAAGACGAACACATTTTTAGTGAAGGCGGCAGATATTTCATTGTGGTCTGCAACAATCAGGTAATGAGGATGAAAACAATGCGATATATTGTCTTTATAACTTTCCGATTTTCAAGTTGACTTTTTATGATGAAATATATTACGTTGAATGTCTCCCTATTAGTTTATTAAAACCCTTTCTACGTGTATTGCTAGACTCTATTATACGGGTTCGCAGTTATTCTCTTGTATTGGCCCTTATATAAAAATATTTTTTAATCGATTCTCTTAAAGCTTTTTTTATTTCTCAAAATATTTTGTAATTCACCAAATATATTATTTAATCGGTTAATAAATTTCCCACGTGATATTTCTTATTCTTATTTGAAATTCTCGATTTCTGTTTTATTGCGAACCATAAGATGAATTTTTAAATTTCTGGTATTCGTAACATTCCTATTTTATTGAATATTCACCACTCATTCCCATTTTTGTGCTGACAAGAAAACTTATATGAAAATAATGGAAGAAAGTATAATTGATCGATGAGTCAATCGATAATCAAAATCACCCTCTGCAAAACAATTCAAAATATATCACTAAATACTTTTTTGCCGCCGAGATTCGTTTTATTTGGCAAACGTTTTCAACCTATTAAATAGACCGTCCTCGGGCTACATTTTCTTGGAACATATTTAGTGTTAAATATCGTTTCAAAATACAATACATGAAAAGAGTAACAGAAAACAGAACGACGTTTAAATGTCGAATATAAAGCAAAACTAACTAAAATAAATATTAACAAAATAAAATAGAAAATAAATAACTCAAAATTACACAGAAATATATAGGCCTGCTGTAGTAGTAAATTACGAGATTTTAGCAAACTTATTTTCTACAATGTATTTGCATGCTATTGCTAAGCTGTTCGCATCCCTTGTATTAATGCATTTATCTTTTAATCTGCTTCTGCATATTTCTAGCTTTTTAGCGTTCTTGCTAATGTTGGCCTGTATACACGTAGACCTAATGACCTTTCTCCATTTTATCACACAGCCCTCGGCCTGCGTCATCTTGGATAGTAGCGTGCTATCGGATCCCTTTCTTACCTTTTATTAATTTGGTTAAGTCTACCTCTCAAGTTTCGTGTGGCGACACCGATGTAATCCTCGTCTATCCCAAATGTGTGTTTTCATACGGCACTTTATACACACCTGCCATTTTTTTCTTTTTCTAATCTATCCTTATCGGTTTTTAAAATTCGATACATAGTTCGGGTTCTTTTTACAACCATACTGGACCCTTAACGTTCTGCCATTTCTTTCATAATATTCTTTAGGTCCCTCTTAAAGTAAACGACAGCAATATTTTTTTAAATATCAAAAATAGAAACAATTTCACAAAATGTCGAATAAGTAATGTATATTAAAAACTAAAATTGCATTTAAATTTATAACTGTACAATCGTTGTATTCTTAGTTGACTGAAAAACAATGATAACAATTTAAGATAAAATGTTCATTTTGACTTTTCTTTAGTCTAATCTGCAAACATGACACTCGTAATGTCAGCTTCTTTGTAGAGATAAAGCATCCGGATACCGATTTTATGGCTTACTGATAAGCCGTTTTACTTGAATTCGATGGATATTACATACCTGCCCCACGAAATTCTATATTACGAACATCGCCATTTGAAAAGTCTGAAGTCTAACGTTAAACGAACGGGAATAAATATGTTCAATCACGCGAAGTGTTGGACGACAAAACGTAAAAAAGTGCGTGGTTCTAGAAGTTATAAGTTAATCACGGCCAAGAAAAAAAATTTGTATATCTTTAAAACAAACAGAAAATTACCGCTGTTACAAAACTAGAGACTCCCTTCAATAATACATAAGGCTTTGGCATCCACCAGAAATTCAAAGCTTGGAGACAACAATATCGATAAATTTACAGTCGACTCCCTTATAACACTGTTGATAATTCCGTTTTATATGAATTCCATGTTGTACGAGTCACTTAGATTTTGCAAATACGTGAGCCGTTCACAACACGGCACACGTATTTGTAAAACCTAAGTGACTCGTATAACATGGAATTCATATAAAACAGAATTATCAACAATGTTATACGGGGGGTCGAATGTACTTAATTATTTAATATTTTAGTTTTCTTCACAAGTACAGTACAGTACAGTAATGAATCAATGCTATCATGGTCGGGAGTTCATATAATGAGATGCGTTAATATCACGGGTTTCGTATCCAAATCAACTTTACGATTATAATTTATGGCATTTTTAGTGAGTTCAAGGTAGGCATTGTGATATATATATATATTCCATAAGAGAAACAATCTCGCTGAAGTTGTTGCTACGTCAAAATAGGCAATTGTCTTTTAAGTCGTTAGAGGAATAGGCCTGCTATTTTTTTCTCTTCCGCTCGTAGATGTAATTTCACTATATTTTCGTTGTACGATGTTTAGTCGAACCTCTCGTTTCTCAAAGACTTCCATTTAATGCTTTCAGTTAATTATTTTGGCATAGTAAACTTACTTTCTCTTTCAACAATCACTTAGGAGTATTATAAACATTATCTACCTATTGCAACTCCCTTTTCTAGACAGTTATTATAAACTTTGTGACTTTGTTGCCTATAATGTTTTGTTGTTAACGACAGAAACAAAGCCAAAATATGTTAACGTTGACCTCCATCAGATGCCAGGTATATACAAGTCAATTCGAAAATCTCAGACACAGTTCAAAAATAAATCAAGAATACAAATAAAGAACAATTTCTACCTGGAAACATGTAGCTCAAACACCACCCGAGTGAGGTAATAAAAATCATGTATACATTATGTGTATTCCTTTCTGCGTCGTTTTTTCTACACTTTGGAAGAACTTTGTGTGTTCCAAAGTATAGAAAAACGTCTATACGTTCCTTGCTAAGAATTGTCTGATTTTGTATATCTGGCTTATCTTTAAAGTTTGTCTAAGACTTTTCAATGAAGCAACGTATACAGAATATCAATTTCAATATAGAGTAGAGCGTTGTTTATCCGAATCAATTGGTGACTGGGGTCGTTCGGATAACCGATTATGAACGAAAAATATATTAACCTATTCCGTGTTGAAAATTTTATCCGTTGCGTATCGCTTCGCGTTGAATTTTCGTCGATGTTAAGCCTAACGAAGACTATTGTATCGTTAAAAATTATTTTTTTTTTTAGTCCAAACAAAATAAATATATTGAAAAATATAAAAACAAAATAAAAAATTATACTTCAGAAATTAATTTAGAATCAAAAACGTAAAGTATTTGAGTAGCCCAAGACATAGCCAAAGATTGCAGCGCCACAGCACTGGCGAAAAAATTTAAATTTGCCGACTGGAATTCTTTCGGATAACCGACTTTCGGATAAACGACGCTCTACTGTATTAATAATAAGATAAATCGAGTAGTGTATATATGCATTATATATATACACTACTCGTATACTGTGCGGTATACAAATCCTTTGCAGTAATTAGTAAATGTATCTTCTCAAAGACATTAACATTTCCATTACTTATATTACCACAGAAGGATTCCAGTGTTAAGAAAATACTTTCTCTTTCTCTATTTGATTTGCATTTCTTATTTAATTAATTCTAATTAAATGCGTTTATTGGATATTATGTTGATACAAGTGACGTTACCACAATTGTATTTTTAAATATTCAACAGTTATTTCAAGTAAAGGTGACTCCCTTTATAGACAGTAATCCAAGTGAAAACGTTCTCATAAAAGAGCTCAAGAAAATAGAAGCGTTAAGTAAGCAGGTGCCACACTACCCGCCAGTGGGAATTCTCACAGCTCTCAACCGAAAAGAATGGGCGAGGATAAGAGAACAAATGATCGAAGGTGAGAGCAAAACCAAAAATTTCTTACATATTAAAAATCTTCGATGTTTGACCGAAATTTACGAATACGCAGATGATAATAATAAAGAATCCATTCGGATTATTGAAAATTGTCTGTTTGTGGTGTGCATGGACGAATCGATCGAAGATCTGAGGAAAGACACAAAATCGAAAAGTTATTACTTCGAAGATTTGGCTCACCACATCATTCACGGCAAAAAAAGCGAACATTCCACCGGTAACAGATGGTTCGATAAATTTATTCAGGTATTCATTCATCTAATTTGCCTATTAAAATTATAGATAAATCGATGCCCGATTATTCACTCTTTCCGTTTTGTAGTTTATCGTGACCAAAAATGGTGTAAATGGAATCGTAATCGAACGTTCGGTGTCGGAAGGGATTGAGGTTTTAAAATTCTGTGAAGAATTCCTGGATTTCGTGTAAGATACTTTTATGTCTCGAATTAAATATCAGAAATGGAAGTGAAGTGTTTAATCTATTTGCAGAAAAAATGACACTCAGTTGAGTGTCATACGACATTCAGACGATAATCGTACGGCAGTTAGAAGACTTAAGTGGAATATCAGCGAATCTCTGGCAGAAGAGATCAAAAATGCATCGGCCGTCACAGACGCGTAAGATACTGTAATTTTCACAATCCGCGAATAATAATTTTTATTGACGCGTAGAAAACGTCAGTTCACGCTTTGCCTGTCTTTAGAATCGTAACTAATTACACATTATGATACTAAAAACACCTAAAAGTAAAATAACACGTAAAATCACTAAATATGTGGTGTTCATGCTTGAAAAGGCTTTTATTTACAGAAAATTGTCATAATTAGATATCGATCCACCATTTAGTAGATTCTTTTGATTCTTTCAATTGAAAAATGTTAAGGAAACTATTATTATTTCTCGAGAGAAATTAATCACTAAGAAACATTCCAGCAATCTCGGCTCGATCTTCTGTTTTTTTTTTTTTTTTTTAAATTTATTTGAAAAATGCAACTTCTAAAAATGTTCATTATTTCATTTTATATTATTATTTTATAAATTATTTGTCACTCGAACACAGTGTTATTTGATCTTTAAAATAATTATGATTTAAGGCAGGGGTCGGCAACCTTTTGAGTCGGAAGCGAATCACGGGGGAGAGGTGCGATGAAAATCGAGTACAAGTGGCTGAGAGATAGAATCGGTGCCGAATCCTCGTTAATCGATTCAGAACGATTTTTAATTTTTTTTTTTTTTTTATAAAATAAATAATATTTGCGTATGGAACTAAAGAGCCGCAGCTTCACATCCAAAGAGCCGCATGTGGCTCGCGAGCCGCAGGTTGCCGACCCCTGGTTTAAGGCACGAACATATATTCACTATAGACGTTGTTTTCAGAATGATCGACACGTTAGAACTTAATGTTTTTAGTTTCATCGATTACGGCAAAAGATTTTCGGAGAAACACGAAATCAATCCGGATGTGTTCATTCTGTTGTCTTTGCAGTTGACGTACTTCAGGTTTGTTTAAACGACGATTCTCTTTCTTTTAATGCCTATTTCAGGGTAATTAAAACAACGATAGTGTTATTTTCTCGTCAGAACGCATGGCAAAGTGACAGCCACTTACGAAAGTGGAGCTTTGAGAAAATTCAGATTCGGTCGCGTCGACAACATCCGCGCTTCCAGCCAAGAGGCTTTGGAATTCTCAAAGTCCGTGTTAGATCCTTCCCTGAGTCAGGTCAGTCGAATGCAAATTTTTCAATTATTACAACATCTTATTCACATTGACTCCTTCGATATTTTTAGGCTGAAAAATGGGAGAAATTTCAAAAAGCCGTGAAGAAGCAAACCGAAATTCTTCTCTACGTAAGTAGTAAAAAACCGTAAATGAATCATCAGAATTATTTATGAATTTTATAATTTGATAATATATGTTATTGTTCAGACAATCAACGGAGAAGGACCGGATAACCATCTTTTGTGCCTAAAGGAAATGGCTGCTCTACACGGCTTAGAAGAACCGGCACTTTATCAAACAGATTATTACAAAGAGTTCTTGAATTTCCGCTTATCCACCAGTCAGGTCGGGCATCTTTCTATGTATTGTTTAAGTGTTAGCGATTGGAAGAGAATTAATTGATTGATTTTTTGTAGCTTCCCACGACCTACGACATCGTAGTTGGATACGGTCCCGTAGTGCCCGACGGATACGGATGTTCGTACAATCCACAGGAGAATCGTATCGTCTTTTGCATTTCGTCGTTCAAAAACGCCTCGACGGACTCGGAAAAATTTGCACAAAATTTGCACGTGAGCTTGATTGAGTTGAAGGAGCTTTGTGAGAGTGGGAAGACTGCAGTTTCCACCAGGTTGTTCTTTGTTGTTTAACAATTCGTTGGTGTTTTAGACAATTGAATTACTCACGTGATGTTCTTTTAGCTCACGGACAAAAAGTGCAGTTAAAGCCGAAGCAAAGTAAATGAATGAAGAAAATTTTAAACTATTCGAATGTTTTTGGTCTAAGCTGAAGAAATTCGGCTTCAAACTTTTAGAACTGAGCAAAATTGTTTAATAATGATTAAAATTGATTTAATAAAAATCACGAAAACTTGCGTTCTGCGTTTAATTCATTTAGTCACAGTGATTCAATATACATATGGAATTTCGACAATGTTTATCGTTTACTTTGTGAGAATTCGGACTTCAACATAAACAATTCAACCTCGTAACATCAACTTCGTCAACTATCTGTCAATTTTTACACCTGGTACTATATCTTCTTTTAACTTCTCAAAGTTGATAAAGACGCTTTCTCCTCAGTTCCTGACCTGATCTTCCGATTTTGTCGCTTAATATAACAGGTAGCTACCAACTATAGGCATCAGCGATAGTTGCTAGCTTGCCGTTTGGGATTGACATTTTCAACGAAAATCGCCCGAGAATAAAATCAGCAGTAAATTCACACCATGAGGTCAGGTAATCAAAATGCAGTGATGTTGGAGCACAATATTGCGTTGCCAGGAAACCCCATATTCAACAATTCCGATTATTCGCCGCTTCATCTAAGGAAAAGTGCGACTCGTCTGACCAAAGAATTTTCTAAAGCAACACTCATCAATTGCCATTCTCTCCAAAATCCAGAAAGCAAACAGTGCGTTTTTGCGGGTCTTCGGGTTGCAGCTTTTGCCAAATGTGAATTTTATAGGAATATTATTTTAAAATAGACGAAGAGATTTACGTACGGTCGGCCAAGGGATAGACGTATGTCGACCACGTGTTGAGGAATATTGTGAACTGGAAACTCAGGAAAAAACTGTAACAGCAGCTTCATCGACAATATTTTTAACAATCGGTTTCTGTCCTCTTCTAAACAGCACATCCAAGTCTCCAGTCTCTTCAAATTTCGAAATCGTTTCTTTGACGTAGATCAGGGGTGTCCAAAACATGGCGCATTGGACGACTACAAGTGGCGCTTCAGTCGGTTTTGAGCAACATTGCTAGATTTGGCTTCTTTGCGATTAAGAATATTACATAGAAAAATTAATTTTTTATATTCTTGGCAAGTTCATTTGTTGCACAATTCGTTGCAATCTACTTTTCAGATAAAATGATTGTTCTCCACATAGTAAATTACAGTGTATGCATGCATTTTGAGTCTTGCAATCTTTATTTCCGATCAGTTTACAGGCGTGTAAATGGCAGAAAACATTTGTTGCGATTAAAGTTATTGCCGGAAAATCACGAATGGTTTTTTTAATTTTATCATCAAATTTCGGATTATTAAAAGGTTTTGTAGGTGTTGGCTTCTTTTGGGATACTTTTTAAAAAATTGTTGTTTACAAACACTAAAAACATCTGGCAACTCTAGCCCTTAGTGAGCCCTGGTGTAAGACGGTATAAAAAAGTGTTCGAGTTATATGGCGCATCTGAACTCGTCTGTCAAAAAATTGGCGCATGGTATGCAAAAGGTTGGCCCCCCTGACCCTGTAGATCCTTCTAGCAATTCTAGCAATTCTTCTTTCACTTCTGTTAAGAGCGGTTCGGAAAAATTCGAATTGAAACAATAAACTTACCATTAAATTGAATAACAACCTCAGCTTTTTTTAAACATTTAATAAAACACTTAACACCTTAATGCTGAGAAATATTTATTAAAACACCAACGTTTTCAGCCTAATGAAATAGGCCATCTTCAGGTGAACTGACATTCGAACGTATTTGAAAATTGTATTAAATGGAACGTTCGATCATTATAAATTCAAAATTAAAACGAAAAATAAATTAACCAATCAATATTCAAAATAACTATAATAAATAGATCGACGCCATATTAATATAAATAATAAAATAAGGCGATATAAAAATAGAAACAAAATAAAAATAGAAACAAAAATAAATAAACCTAAAAGATTAAATGCAGAAAAGGATTAAATTCATAAAATATATACATAAAAAAGCATCACATTATAAAGGGCAGATAGGAACTAAGAATTTGTGTGTTTTAACTTTTCTTTTACAAGGAACTTCCATGCCGATGGTAAATCATCAGCATCCCTCGCATTGATACAGCCGTCTCTTAATTTACTCTTATAAATTACAATTTTTTCATGTTGCAACGCCAAAGATGGGGACCTCAACGTCTTCAGAATAGATGCTTCATTCCATTTAACTACCGAAGCCTCCACTTGTGCCATATTTGACAAAACAGTAGTACAATGTCCTTTGCTAATGTCATATCTGTGTTCTTTAAGCCTAATAGCCAAATTTCGTCTTGTGACTCCAATATAGTCCTTCATAATTCCTAGCTGTTGGTTTTCAAATGGAATTTTATACACGCCCGCTGTTTCTTCTTTCTTAAGTTTGTCTTTGTCGTTTCTAAGAATACTGTATAAATTAGAACCTCTTTTGTAAACAATTTTGGAGCATTTTTTTTTTATCTGAAACTCGTTTAATGATGTCCTTAAAGTTTTTATTATACGTAAATTTTGTGATCTTATATTGATCTGTTCCCGTTCTTAGCCATAGTGCAATAGTGTTTTTACCTTATTTTTCACGTGTAGTATAGAAATTTGTAATAAGATACGTAATGCGGTTATAATAAAATATTGCGCGATTATTTTTGTATAATTAAAATTAATATGTATTTATTTTTTAGAAGATACGAGGGAAGCGTCACATGCACCGCTTGCAATGACGGCACGCCAACTGAGTTTTATCACTTTCTCGCTCAATTTTCGAGTGCCGATCTTAAAATTAAGATTTATTACTCATCGCTGTGCGAAATTTCCTAATTTACTATAATGTGTGAATCTTCATTAAATGACCACAAGAGTAAAACTCAATATCGGACATTTAAAGCAAATTACTTATGAATTCTAATAAATTTTAGTCATTGCGACGTGGCAGTTTAGCAAATAAATGTCATTTAGAGTCGTCTTTCAAAACGACAATATTCTGTGCGATTATTAAGTTTTACGTATCGAAGCATTCTTTATATTTAAAAGACCAGAAAATATGGAATGTAGAGAACTTCCCATCTGAAATGTTTAAATGAGGGATTCAATTAAGGCATGGATATTAAAATTACAAAAACAATACTTTATTTTCTTAAAAATATTACCTTTATTGGAAACTTCTTTGTAATCTTAAAGTAATTTCTGCATGACAGACACAGGGATTCTTTACCGAATCTTTTCATAAAATTCAAAATCTAAAAAGTTATTAACTTTTATTATTGTATTATAATTATACGAAAACTTAATAAACGAATTACTACGTAAAGATATGTTTTAAATATATAAAACCTTTAATTTCTGTTCCAATTCCAGATCGCAGTCAGCAAATCTTCCGATGTCTTGAAAAGACGTTTGCATCTNATTTTTATATATGTGCATTATATATATATATATATATATAATGCATTTAAAAAACCTGCAAATGTAGTAAATCTTAGAATTTTCGATAAAAAATACATTACAGCAGACGTGAAGGCAGATAACAGAAATCCGATTAAAATACAGGCAAAAGTAACAAGAGCGCACATTAATAAATAGAAAATTTTCAATGCAAAATTCACTTCAGAAAAGTTGAAAATGAAGTTGAAAATAAAGTTGAAGTACATTAGACTCGTTTCCATTAACAAATTACCGTACAATATTGTGAATACGTAATTGAACGGTCCGTTGAGTTGATTGGTAAAATTCCAAAGTTCGTCGTGTTGCTCTGAAATTTCATTCACTTGAGATTTCAAATTTGGAATGTTCTTTCTCGTCAGATACAAATTCTCTGAGAGTTTTTCGAATGCTTTTATTACAATAAAGTGAAACAGAACGAGGAACGTAAAGATGTGTACTAAAGCACCAACGAGTAAAGTGCCACAGATACCAACTTCGATGCAGCAGATAAATGGTTCGTATTTAAAGGTCTTTCGTTTTTCTAAAGCAGGATAAAATAAAAAAGCTATTATACATTCAATGAATATCGTAAAAGTAACAGTTATAATTTCTGTGAGAGTATCGATAGTAGCATATAATTGATGTTTAGGAAAACGATACGACTTTTTTAATTGTATTTTCAGATTCAGTTTAACTCTTTTGACAATACTGAATATTGCAGCCACGGCCAGAGTAGTACTCGCAGCAGTTACTCTGACGAATATGTCATACTCGAATATCGAGAACCAGGAAAAGCAAGGAGTTACATCCGATACGTAAGGAAGTGTCATACATATAAGAAGAAAGGAATGGATCCAATACAGGCATTCAATAAACGAGATGTAAAAGTTGAAAGGTACGCGGAAGCCACCGTCAGTGTTTAAAATACAGCAGCAAGGATTAAAAAATTCCAAGCCGTAGAACCTCGAAATTGCAGTAAATGAAGAGACAAAACATTGCAGACATATTTCGTCCTTCTGATTATCAACCGCGGGACTTTCGCTCGAAATGATTCTTATCATAATTTTTAAGTAACTAAATTAAGTGTTAGTAAAATAAAATATATAATTTAATTTAAAACAATCTCTCGCAGTTGTTCTCTTCTTACCTAAAACTGAATCAAACACTTTTGTGTAGAAAGCAGACTGAATGCCAGCTTTGAATTAAAAGTTTACTCCGTAGTCACTTATGTAACATAAGTGATATTAATATAATAATTGATTAGTTATTGATTAGTTATATAAATGAGATTTTTATTGTTCTTTAAGTGAAATGGAATTTTAATGTGATAAGTTTCAGAAAGTTTGTGGAATGTTAATTTTTGAACAAACACGACAGTTAATATTTATAGAAACTTTCTTATTAAGTTAATTGCATTCTGCAATTTATCGAATATGTCTTTCTGTACTTTCTAGGCACATAGGCACTTAACGTGATGTTTATTTTAAACGTGAAAGTAAAGTGAAGGCGAGCGAAGAGGGGAGGTTTCCAGCCTGACACGTGTGTGACCGAGATACTGTATCTCTTATTCGAACCTGTTTTTTTATTTATTTTCTCTCCCGTGAATTATAAAACCGATCACACGCGACGAATCTCCGTCCATTGTACGCGAGTGCCCATTGATATTATAAATAATGATAATTGTATCTTATACAAAAGAAACCGTAACGAATTATTTAGCTATTCCGGCAACATGTGGTAGCTCCATCTATTGAAATAATTGAAGTCAAAATTTTACGGTTTTTGGTTTTAATCGTAAATATTCTCGCGGTGCAGCTAAGCTGTTCCTGCTGTTCTGAAAAAACACTTTTATCAGCAAAACTCTTTTATCTTTAAGGGCTTTATTAACGATAACAAAGACACACGGAATGATTTTCCGGCTTTCAATGCAGGTTTTTTTTTAAAAAGTTTGCCTACATTGTATAAAATTTCGTGAAAAATGCGATCTAGCGATGAAATTTTTTATTTTGGAAATCTATTCTTCATTATCTATATCAGCGTTTCTGAAACTTTTTGCCCACAAGACCCAATATACTTGTATGTTATGATAAAGCTATTCAAATGCTTATAATATAAAATTTTAAAATAAACCTAGTAAACTGAAGTTACTGTATTATATAAGAAAATAAAATCATGCATTATTGATAATTGCTACTTGTAAAATGCAACATTAAGTACATTTTTGTTAAGAGCTTTTCAGGTTAATTTCAAATTGAAAGGAATAAATTTAATCAATTTCAGGGTTTATTAATCTATTCTTCTTCGGTCTTAGAAGATAATTCATTAATGCATGTGTTACAACTACATCTGTGGTAGGTGATACCATTCCGCGATCCATTAAAATTTGCTAGCGACTCACAGTTTCAGAAATGCTGGTCTATATAACAAATATAGACCAGCATTTCTGATACTCTGAAACCAAATATATACCATTAACAAACACTGACGAGCAAAACGGGCTCTAGAGAAGTCTCAATAGGGCCAGTTTAATTGTAATCGTACTGTATTTTGTCCACTTAATTTTGGCTCTTTTTTTGCTTTCGGGTAAATGAGAAAATATTGAGGTCGAAAAAATGAAATGATTTAAGCTAGAGATTTAATTTATTACAATGTTATATTCATAAAAATGATGGTAAATCTTATATTATTCGGAGACAAGTAAATTTTATCAGCGAGTTTTAAGGCGACAGCGTGCTGTAAAGAAATAAAAGAAAGAACACGTATTTATTTATTTACATTAGAATTTATATTCTGAAAATTTTATTTTCACATTAATTCCTGTCAAACGTTCATTGTGGGTTCCACGTGCCCAAAACAAAGCTGTGGAGTGGTAAGGGATGGCGACCGACGTATCTCTTTTGCCACATCTGATAAATTGCGTGGTGTTTTTCAACCCGTTCAGATTCTATACCAGGTCACACAGAAAGAAAGGACGTAACCTTGCCCACGCGGCCAACCTACCCTGCAAGTTGAAACGAAGCAATAAACAAAAATCTATTTATATATATATATATGAACGGTAAATAAAAACTATTAACATACAGCCGAAAATACAGTATGCGTTAACAATGCATTATTGTGCAACAACCGATTCGCATTGTTTCAACTTTAACAAAAGTCTTCAGCAAATTAACAAGTCGCAATTCGAGCTCCTTCTAAAAAAACGAAGAGAAAATGGCTGAAATGAAAGAAACTGTGAGTCTAAGTTGACAATTAACATAAAGAAGATATATTTTGTATCGTAATTGACGATGCATTCAATAAGCACTGCGCAATTACATTTCATAAATCATTTTCCTTTGTAGGAATTGCCAAAGCCGTCGGTTCCCGAGCTCTCCGTCACTCTAAACAGATTCTTGGAAGGAATCAAAGCAATTGTCCCCGGTGACAAATACCAGGAAGCTCGCAGATTGGTCGAAGATTATAAAACGTTAGGCGAAATGCAAAAGCTGCAGGGGTTCTTGAAGGAATATGCAGAACGCCATGAAAATTACGTAAGTGTTTTTTTTTTCCTGACAAGCGGTGACACTACAAATAACAATATACCTCTTCTTAGATAACCGAGTTCTGGCTGAACGATATGTATTTAAAAAATCCTTTGCCACTGCCCATCAACTCCAATCCATTCTTCCTGCTGCCGAAGCGAGAATTCAAAACGGATGACGACAGATTTCGGTAATGGTTTCTCGTAAAATAATTATTTATAAGCAATTTGTCCTATTGATGACTGTGGATTATTTCTCAGATTTATAGCGAGATTTATCATCTTTTCGCTTATGTTCAAGCAAAGAGTTGACAGGTAAACAGACATTAATTACAAACAAGATTTCCAAGAAGGAAACTGTGACTAAGCTGACTCATTTGTTGCAGCGGTGAATTAAAACAAGAATTTTCTGGGGGACAAAAGAAAGGGAATGCGCTTTCCATGGCCACGTATCATCACTTCTTCACGGCTTACAGAAGACCAGGCGCGACTAAAGACCAGCACGTTTTTAGTGAAGGCGGCAGCAGACATATCATTGTCATCTGCAACAATCAGGTAAGACTTTTGCTGAAGAAAGAAAACAATTTCACTTATCTTCTTTATAACTTTCCGATATCTCGTGCTTGTAATTTCCTTACGGCATACATTATATTATATCTTTTTTCATATGCATATACTACTATTGTTTGTTACATTTATTATTTCTATATAAAAACGTTGACTGTATTAATCGGTATCGATAGATATGATTTAATTACAAACGACTAATTTGGTATATTACATGATAACTTTCGACACCTACTTTATATACAGTAATTGCAATTTCTACTAGAGCTAGACATTATTAATAGATGCGTGCGAGGCGAAACAAGCTGGGACTTTTTCAGATTTTCTTCGTGTTTCTAATACGTAAATAGCGCTCTTATCCCGGATACAATTCCATTTGGGAACATTGCCTATCATATTAATTCAATGCAACCCCTTTACATTTTAAAACAACCACTGCTAATGAGATATTAAGTGATTAAAAGTTAGTGGTTATAATCTTGCACACTTTTGTAAACTAACGAAAACTACTAAATTTTGAATGATCTTTATTGGAAGATGGCAGAAAATATGATTTCGAAGTGATACTATGCTTCAATACAACACTTAGTAACATATAAATAAAAGAATTTAGTTGGATAAGACTCACTCAGATTATTTCGGTCTCTGACTATATTTCTCATGTAGTGGAACATAAAAATACTCGTATAAGATTTCAGAAATTCAATTGTTATAATCTTTCGCGATAGGAAATGTGTCATTTTGTATAAATTCCTCGTGTCTGTTTACATGCAAAGAAAACAATCTCATCGAAGTGTGGAAGGCGAGACGCAAGAACAGGCAACACTATTATGAGTCGAACACTGCTATTCTTGTGTTTTGCACTCGTAGACACAGATTCAGCAATATTTTCAAAACGTTCTTTGTTAGTCAAATCTTTGGTTCTTCAGTGCCTTTTAACGGTTATTTATTTAAAGTAAATTTATACAATTCAGTTTGTCCCAAAATATTCGCGTAGGAATGTTAAAATTATTATTTACCTGTCACAATACAGTTTTCATGACAGTTATTGTAACTGTCGAAATTTCATGCTAATTTGTAACGATTGTAAAAAAACATTATAAAGAAACATTTTCTACTGTCGAGCAATTTTAAACCCGAGGTATATACAGAGGGATTGGTAAGGTCTTAGACATTCTTTAAAGATAAATCAAAAACTCAAAGAAAGAAGCCATTTCTAGTTGCGAACATATTTGTACTTGTACTTGCGAACATAGCCGCAAACACTCGGTTGTTCTAATAAACATGACGTATTCCTTTCTCATTCTTTCCATACTTTGAATAATTCTGGTGGTGTTCACGGCTTGTGTTCTTAGGTAAAATTACATTGTTGTTCTACTGACTTAACTTTAAAGTTTGTATAAGACGTTTGAATCACGCTGCATATATAACAATTTCAATAAGACACATCGTGTAGCGTATATATCTACTGTAGTTAATACGTGCCGTATTAAGCTTATTTGTAGTAGATTACAAAATGTTTATTCTCGAAGACGTTAAAATTTCCATTACTTACGTTACCACAGAACCATTCCAGTGTTAAAAAAAGTACTTTCTCCGTTTTATTGGCATTTCCTACTTGACTAATTCTGATTACACGCGTTTATTAGATACACGCTGATGTCTTCACAATTGTACTTTTAAATATTTAACAGTTATTTGTGTTGATGATACCCGGTAGAATAGCTCTTCCGAGTGAAAAAGCGCTGGTAGAAAAACTTCAGAAAATCGATACTCTCAGCAAGCTGGAGCCACACTATCCACCAGTGGGAATTCTCACGGCTCTCAATCGAAAAGAATGGGCGAGGATAAGAGAACGAATGATCGAAAGTGAGAGAGCAAAGCCAAAATTTTTTTACGTATTAAAAATTCTCGATCGTTAACAGAAATTTACGATTACGCAGACGAAAATAATAAAGAGTCCATTCGGAATATTGAAAATTGTCTGTTTGTGGTGTGCATGGACGAATCGAACGAAGGGGCGAGGAAACAAACGACATCGAAGAGCTTTTCGGACGGGAGTTTGGAAGAGATGGCCCACCACATTCTTCACGGAAATAAAACAGAACATTCCACCGTTAACAGATGGTTCGATAAATTTATTCAGGTAAAATTTATTCGTTGCAAACAACAAACACAATAGGTCGTTAATCTTCAATGGTACGGTTTCATTTTAAAATACTTTCGAAAGACTACTTTCGTGTTCAACATAATTTGATATGAATAAATATATCTACCTGTAGATTCATTTAAAAATAAACTGTGGTTTTTAAATACACAGAAGTAATCGCAGAATGCGATTTATATTTTGAGCGTTTTTGTTTCGTATAGTTGAGTTTTCTTTATATTTTAACCGAAGTGTATCGAGCAGTTTCTATACGAATACAAAAGAACGAATACTTTCTTTTATATTAATTTCACCTGATTGTCATTTTGATTTTACATATATCTGAATTTCGATTTAATTAAAAAAACCATAATAAATTAACTACATTCTTCTAATTTGCCTATAACATGGTACATAAATCGATGCCCAATGTTTTACTCTCACCTTTCTGTAGTTTATCGTGACTAAAAATGGTGTGAACGGAATCGTGATCGAACATTCGGTGTCGGAAAGGATTACAGTTTTAAGATTCTGCGAAGAATTTCTGGATTTTGTGTAAGATTGTTTTATCTTTTCAATTAAATACAGCATTAGGAATGGAAGTAAAGTGTTTATAATTTTTGCAGGAAAAAAGATCAGCCGAAGAGATCGTCCGACGATCAACTGACAGTCAGAAGACTCATCTGGGACCTCGACGAAACTATCAAAGAAGAGATCAAAGATGCATCGGCCGTCACAGACGAGTAAGATACTGTAATTTTGACAATCCGCGAATAATTTTTATTGACGCGTAGAAAACAAGAAGAAACGTTAACTCATTTGTTGCCTATGTTCGGTATTATAACTGCTTAGAAGTTATGATATGTATAACCTCGTAAAATCTTTATGTATATGGTGTTCGTGTTCGAAAAGACTTTGATTTACGGGCAATTGCCATAATTAGATATTGATTCACAATTTAGTATGTTCTTTTAATTCTATCAATCGAGAAATGTTGCGGAATCTATTATTATTTCTCAACAGAAATTTCATTGTAATTAAAAACAAAAGTCGTGGCAATTTCGTCTCAATTCGTCACGCACATTTTAAAACAAAGCTTCCCGTACCCTGTCAGCATTCACAACAAATAACATTTTTGCCCATTGTTTAGTGCTGGAGATAGTCCTATTATTCTTAATATCATTTTTAGTATTCCCAAAAATTATGGTTAGGATTTGCCCCTAGTTTCGTTTAATACTTAAAGAGCATTATTGTCTGAAGGAGGTATAAATATTGTCTGTAAACATTATTTTCAGATTAATCGATACGCTGGAACTCAATGTTTTTATATTTGACAAATACGGCAAAGGTTTTCCGAAGAAACAAAAAATCAGTCCCGATGTGTTCATTCAGTTGTGTTTGCAGTTGACATACTTCAGGTTTGTTTAAACGACGATTTTCTTTTTTTTTAATGCCTGTTTGAGTGTAATTAAATCAACAATGCTGTTGTTTTCTCATCAGAATGTATAACACAATGACGGCCACTTACGAAAGTGCCGCTTTGAGGAAATTCAGATTCGGTCGCATCGACAACATCCGCGCTTCCAGCCAAGAGGCTTTGGATTCTTCAAAGTCCATGTTAGATCCTTCTCTGAGTCAGGTCAGTCGAATGAAAATTTTTCAATTATTACAAATCCTTATTCATACTGACTTATTATATATTTTTAGGCTGAAAAATGGGAGAAATTTCAAAAAGCCGTGAAAAAGCAAACCGAAATTCTTCTCTACGTAAGTAGTAAAGAACCGTAAATGAATCATCAGAATTACTTATCAATTTTATAATTTGATAATACTTGTTATTGTTCAGACAATCAACGGAGAAGGACCGGATAACCATCTTCTGTGCTTAAAGGAAATGGCTGCTCTGCACGGCTTAGAAGAACCGGCACTTTATCAAACAAATTATTACAAAGAGTTCCTGGATTTCCGCTTATCCACCAGTCAGGTCGGGCATCTTTCTATGTATTGTTTAACTGTTAGCGAGTGGAAGAAAATTAATTAATTGGCTTTTTGTAGCTTCCCACGATCTACGACATCGTAGTTGGATACGGTCCCGTAGTGCCCGACGGATACGGTTGTTCGTACAATCCACAGGAGAATCGTATCGTCTTTTGCATTTCGTCGTTCAAAAACGACCCCTCGACGGACTCGGAAAAGTTTGCACGGAATCTGCAAGTGAGCTTGATGGATTTGAAGGAGCTTTCTGAGAGTGGAAAGACTGCAGTTTCCACCAGGTTGTTCTTTGTTTTTTAACAATTCGTTGGTGTTTTAGACAATTGAATTACTCACGTGATGTTGTTTTAGCTCACCGACAAAGGCTGCAGTTAAAGCTGAAGCAAAGAAATAAAATAAATAAAAATATTAGTCCGAATCGGCCAATTGCACGTTTTCGGTTTAAGCTGCAGAATTTCGAGTTCAAAATTGTTTAATAATGGTAAAAATTGATTTAATAAATTTTACGAAATCGTTTTTTGTTCGTCTTTAACTTGTCGGAATTTATAAAATATGTAGTTTTTCAATTACATTCTGAATAAATTAGATTCGGGGTTGTCATAAAGACGTAACACAAAAAAATATTGATAACAGTATAACAAACTTTAATTCAATGTGTAGACCAGTGTTTCCCAAAGTGGGGCGTACGCCCCACAGGGGGGCAATTTGATGGTTGGAGGGGGGCAATTTGAGAATTGACATGACAATTTCTTCCCTTCGCTATGAGCTTTTTTAATGCAACGCTTTAGGTNAATGACGGCCACTTACGAAAGTGCCGCTTTGAGGAAATTCAGATTCGGTCGCATCGACAACATCCGCGCTTCCAGCCAACAGGCGTTGGATTTCTCAAAGTCCATGTTAGATCCTTCTGTGAGTCAGGTCAGTCGAATGAAAATTTTTCAATTATTACAAATCCTTATTCATACTGATTTTATTATATATTTTTAGGCTGAAAAATTGGATAAATTTCAAAAAGCCGTGAAAAAGCAAACCGAAATTCTTCTCTACGTAAGTAGTAAAAAACCGTAAATGAATCATCAGAATTACTTATCAATTTTATAATTTCATAATACTTGTTATTGTTCAGACAATCAACGGAGAAGGACCGGATAACCATCTTCTGTGCTTAAAGGAAATGGCTGCTCTACACGGCTTAGAAGAACCGGCGCTTTATCAAACAAATTATTACAAAGAGTTCCTGGATTTCCGCTTATCCACCAGTCAGGTCGGGCATCTTTCTATGTATTGTTTAACTGTTAGCGAGTGGAAGAAAATTAATTAATTGGCTTTTTGTAGCTTCCCACGACCTACGACATCGTAGTTGGATACGGTCCCGTAGTGCCCGACGGATACGGTTGTTCGTACAATCCACAGGAGAATCGTATCGTCTTTTGCATTTCGTCGTTCAAAAACGACCCCTCGACGGACTCGGAAAAGTTTGCACGGAATCTGCAAGTGAGCTTGATGGATTTGAAGGAGCTTTCTGAGAGTGGAAAGACTGCAGTTTCCACCAGGTTGTTCTTTGTTTTTTAACAATTCGTTGGTGTTTTAGACAATTGAATTACTCACGTGATGTTGTTTTAGCTCACCGACAAAGGCTGCAGTTAAAGCTGAAGCAAAGAAATAAAATAAATAAAAATATTAGTCCGAATCGGCCAATTGCACGTTTTCGGTTTAAGCTGCAGAATTTCGAGTTCAAAATTGTTTAATAATGGTAAAAATTGATTTAATAAATTTTACGAAATCGTTTTTTGTTCGTCTTTAACTTGTCGGAATTTATAAAATATGTAGTTTTTCAATTACATTCTGAATAAATTAGATTCGGGGTTGTCATAAAGACGTAACACAAAAAAATATTGATAACAGTATAACAAACTTTAATTCAATGTGTAGACCATTGACATACGAANATAAATTAGATTCGGGGTTGTCATAAAGACGTAACACAAAAAAATATTGATAACAGTATAACAAACTTTAATTCAATGTGTAGACGTTTGACATACGAAAAATTAATATGCGTTTTTTATATTAGCGATTTTCCTTAATATTAAAAAGTTGAGCAACTTCTTTTTGAAAACTTTTTCCGCCTTCCGGGCACTAAGTGGGCTTCTTTTAGCAGGCCTATTATAGGTTCGCCTAGGACTGCAATGGATCCGACAGGGTGGCGAGATACGGAACCCGTCGTATCCTGAAAACTTGCTGAAAAGTTTTCGATTTGTCCGGATCGATCCCCGGGTCCCCAACGTGACCGGTGACTTAAAGAAGTGTCTGATATTATACTCGCAGTTAGTGTCAGTTTCAGAATGAACAGGTAGCGTACGTTTCGAGTAACACGTAGAAGTAGTGTACAGTACTTATTTGGTTGATTTTAACCTACCACACCAGATTCTATTGGCTCTTTCTCATCGCTGCCTGTTTCGTTTCTTATATCATTTTCCCTCTATCTAGGGGTTTAGCATTAACGAGTTTTAGAAATCATAGTACGATTATAAAATCATGTAATGCAAAACGTTGAAACACTTGTCATGTTTTAAGCTCACGTAGGAAAACATGATTTATAAAAGAAATGATGGGTCTTTCGAAGAAATTGTATTCAAAGAAGCGTATCAACAAATTTATTAAATAACTTCGTAGATAATTTATATTCTTCACATCTATTTATGGAAAAGATTGAAGAAAATAAGTGAAACAATTTACAGAATAGTTGAAAGTTTTAAATTAAGCGAAGAAATGTCTTGTGTATCGAATCCAGCCTGCATTGACGGATTTCTTTCCGCCGGTTTGTCGTACTGAATTAAAGCAGTGAAATGTCTTACCAAAACTAAACTTTTTATCGCTTTCGATCATGTACAGTAGAAACTCGATTTCATGCAGTTAACGATATTCGTCTTATTCTTCCTTGCCTAAATTCGAACTCCTCCTCTCTTCACTAACTCTACCGTCTTCCCACCTCTACTCTCTTTCTTTAACTCTCTCTTCGTCTTTTTTTACTTCTCTTTCCTTTCTGACAACCCTTTGTCTACCCTTTTTTATTACTTTTACGACTGCTCGCGAAGAGGTTGGATATGGGCCGACACATTACAGTCGGGGGAGGAAAAGAATAGGCCCAATATCATTACATGGTGAAAGACAAGTCTCGGAGTTAGGAGACGGGTTTCCAAAAAGTTGTAAAGACTAAGAGATAATTAATTGAAATAAAACAAGACACGGATTAATCTGAACTCTGAATTGTGACATCCTAAGGATGTCACAATTACCTATAGGTAAAAGGAGGTAGGAATTACAATTACAATAGGTAAAAGGAGATCAGAAATAATAATTAATTAAATAATTACGTTATATTTTAATTTAATGTCGAAAAATCAGACAGGAAGTGGACAAAACCCACACACATCCTATTTCTTCCGATTTCTCAATAGATAAGGCCGATCGAATATCTCTCCAAGAAATGAAAGTGAAATTATTATTGAAAGAGAAAGTAAGTTTGCTGTATCTAAATAATTGCCTGAAAGCATTAAATGGAAGTCTTTAAACGAGAGGTTCGACTAAACAACGCACAACGAAAATATAGGTGAAAATACATCTACGAGCGGAAGAGAATAAAATAGCAGGCCTATTCCTCTTACTTAATATATATAGGCTATATCTCAGAAGAAACATAATGCCCAACTTTAAACAAACTAAAAATTCTATAGATTATGATCGTAAAATTGATTGAGATATGAAACTGTTAATGCTAGACTTTGCTTTACACAAGAAAAGACACCTTCAGTTATAATCCAACAACCTTTACTTGTAACTTATTAAACAAAAAATACAAACAGACTTGCCTATCCTTAAAGTACACCTCTAGTCACTTGTCTTTAACTCCGGCACCGACCGACAACGACTCTGGCCCCCTCGCGCTCTCTCTGGATTTTACTTTCTAAATTAAATACTCCCACACTCTCCCTTAAGTCAAAATTAAGGACACGGGTCCGTCCTTTGATAGGACGGACCCGTGTATTGAATCCTTTGATAGGACGGACCCGTGTTTAATGAACCTTATTTGCCTACATCTGTTTAGGTAATGACGCTATACAAACACTTTGTTTGGTTTGTTCTTAATTTCATTTTCAGATCGAACAGGTACATTCTGAATAAGACGTATTACAAATTAGTTAGCGGCCGGACGACCGAGCGATCTAAGTTGACAGCCTGTCGTCCTGGGGGACACCGGATCGAATCCAGACAAAGTCCAAAAATTTCGCTGAGATGGATATCTTACATCACTTCTAGGAGTATTACGATAATTCAACAGGGCTGAGTAAATATCGATTCCATCAGTTGGAACCACTACGAAAATATAAACTAATTTAAAATAAATGCTCTTAGTTATAAAACATACATTCAGGGATACTAAATTTGTATTCTTTTTCGTCACAACGCGCTACCAGACTACACGTCAAACACGTCTAGTGTAGTGTTTACAAATGTTTGACTTTGAGAATAGCTTTTTTCGACTTTCGCAGTAAGTTTACATGAACACCTTAGGAAAGGTCGGGTATCTAGCAGAATGTGTACTGGCTAACGCAAGTACTCAAACATATCGCGAAATGTTTGGTCATTTGTATTATTTATATAGGAGGGGCCCAGAAAAACGATTCAAAACAGAAACTTCTATTCAGTGTAGAATTACGAAATTTGGTGAGCTCAAACACAACGTTTAATAGAAGATAAATAAATTTCAACCGATTCAAATCCACGCATAAAACGATAATTAATGTAAATGTTAATTACTTAGTTTTAATATTCATGATACCTAAATGACCTATTAATTTCATCTCTTGTATATTAATGGTAAATTACTATCTACCTCTAATTAGTAGTGTCTTGCCCCTGTACAGTACGTCATGTTTTTTTCTGTTAGCAATAGAGTAGCAGTCATCTCTCTAACTTCTTTCGGGGAAAATTTTCAATTGAAATAACATGACTTCTGGTTAGCATCGAACGTTCGTATATCCGGACTTCCAGTCACTAATATCTCTATATCCAGTCTAGTCTTTCATCTATCTAACTCTGTCCTCGAGATTTAGGAAGGGCAGTTAGATCGACGACAGTACGGCCCAATAATACTATAAAGGAAATGACAAATTTCAAGCCAACTAGTGGCAGAGTGAATAAAACTAACAAAAACAATTGTAATTGGTCGCGGGTTCGCACGTGGATAACGGTTTGGCCACGTGAAGTTTCCAGCTTTTCTTAACGTTTATAACACCTAAATTGGGGCAAATTTCCCACAAAAAGTTCTCCCGGTAAGCATCACCTCTTCAGATCACACACGTGTCATATACAAACAAACAAAAATTTTAAAGTAGCTTCATTGACGTCAATTACAATAATTGAATGCACAAAATAGATCTTGGAATGATTTTATAATTTTATTTTATCAATTATGTATTAATATTATCAACGCATTATTGTGCAACAACGATTCGCATTGTTTCAACTTTAAAAAAATCTTCAGCAAATTGCAAATTAACAGGTTGCATTTCGAGATCCTTTTACAGAAACAAAGAAAAAATGTCTGCAATAAAAGAAAGTGTAAGTCTAAATCTTCAATTGTGATAAACGACTTTATATTCTGTAACGTAATTTACGATGCATTCGAGAACCATTGTGCATTTACATTTGACAAATCACTTTCCTTTTTAGGAATTGCCGAAGCCGTCGGTTCCCGAGCTCTCCGTCACTCTAAACAGATTCTTGGAAGGAATCAGAGCAATTGTCCCCAGTGACAAATACCAGGAAGCTCGAAAATTAGTCGAAGATTATAAAACGTCGGGGGAAATGCAAAAGCTGCAGGGGTTCTTGAAGGAATATGCAGAAAGCCACGAAAATTACGTGAGTTTTTCTTCTTTCTCGACATGCCCTTTCACTAGAAATAATAATAAACGCCTTTGCAGGTGACCGAATTTTGGCTGAAAGATAATTTGAAAAATACTTTGCCTCTCCCCATCAACTCCAGTCCGTTCTTCCTTCTGCCGAAGCGGTTATTCAATACAGATGACGAAAGATTTCGGTAATGGTTTCTCGTGAAATAGTCATTTCTAAGTAATTTATCTTATTGATGAGTGTGTATTATTTTTCAGATTCGTTGCAAAATTTATCATCTTTTCGCTTATGTTCAAGGAAAGAGTTGATAGGTAAACAGAATTCAATAGCAAGAAAACAATTATTTACACGAGAAAAACTGTGAGTAAAATGAGTCATTGTACTGTACAGGTGAATTAAAACAAGAATTTGATGGAAGACAAGAAAAAAAGAATGCACTTTCCATGGCCACGTATCGTCACTTTTTCACGGCTTACAGGAGACCAGGCGCTATTAAAGACGAGCACATTTTTAGTGAAGGTGGTCCCTATTTCATTGTGGTGTGTAACAATCAGGTAATATGCAAGAAAACAATGCGATTTATATTCTTTATAACTTTCCGAATTTCAAGTTGACTTTTTAAGATTAAATATATTGCATTAAATTTTTTCTTTTGGGCTTATTAATTTAAAATATCTCTACGTGTATTGCTATATTCTATTACAGGAGTTCGCAGTCGTTTTCTTGCATTGGCCCATATAGAAAATATGCAATTTCAGTCGATTATTTTAAAATTTTTCTTATTTCTCATGATTTTTTGTAATACAACAAATAAATTATTTAATCAATTAATGAATTCTCCACGTGATATTTATTATTCTTATTTGAAATTCTCGATAAAATACAATAAGTATCTGATTTTTCCATCGTCCATATCGACCCATTTGGGAATCTCTGCTCCAGTATATTTATTAGATATTAATCAGCATGGGAAAAACTGGAAATACGGAACCAAGATTTGTTTTTGAGCCTTTTATTGTAAACGACTGACTTACGAGTCTGATAATGAAAAGCTCATAGGTTGCCTTTTAGCAAAAGTGAAACTGTCACTCAAGAAATAGGAGAATTAATTCATGTAAATATTGGAGGATCAATGGAAATTAGGTCTATAGGTGGCTCCAAATAATACATTTTGTTCAGAGATGATTTCTCGAATTTTCGAGCTGTAAAAACACTAAAGGCAAAAAAGAAGCACCTTACCAAATAAAGAACTTCATAGCATATATGGAGCATCAAACAGGAAAAACAGTGAAAGCTATTCGTACCGATAGAGGACGTGAGTTTGTGAATCAAAAATTGTCTAGTTACTAAGAGGGTACATCTGTCATCAGACAACAGTAGGGTATTCTCCGGAACAAAATGGAAAAATAGAAAGAGATAATAGAACAGTAGTTGAGCTAGCAAGATCCATGCTGTATGCAAGAGGACTCGACAAAAACTTGTGGGCTGAAGCAATACATACAGCACTAAAATATAAATTTTCGTCTATAATTTCGTATTTTTTTATTTTACTTAATATACCTGACATATTAAGTAAAATAAAAAATGTTTTCCTGTAAAACTTTGTAACATTATCTGTAAAGCCAGTATAATAAGTCCTAATAATAGAAAGATACGAAATTATAGACGAAAATTTATATTTTAGTAAGAAAAAAGACATTGAGGCATTTTAATTAATACATACAGCAGTTCATGTCAAAAAAAAAAAAGCAATGTCACAGACAGAACCCAAATTGAAGCATTAACAGGAAAGAGAATCCGCATTGATCATTTGCGTGTATTTGGCTCCAGAAGTTTCATACACGTTCCTGAAGAAGACAAAAATCAGACCCAAAGAGCAAGAAAGGAATCTTTGTAGGGTATGATCAAAATATAAAAGGATACAGAGTTTTGGTTGGAGGAAAGGTTGGAATCTTCAGAGATGTTGTCTTTGACAAGGAACTAACAGCAACAACACAAATGAAAATGGATGTGAATAAAAGTGAAATAAATAATCACCTTGTTATAGTAGTGAAGAAACTGGAGTACAAGTGCAAATGCAACAAAAAGACAAAAAAAAGTACATTGGACTGCTGTTCAACGTATTTTTCGCTATCTAATGGGAACTGCGAACCATGGATTAGTGTTGATGGGAAACAGAAGTGAATTACTTGAAGTATTTAATGATTCTGATCATCGGGAGATCTAGATGATCGAAAATCCACTACTGGATACGTAGTTAAAGTACTGGAAAACACAGTGGGGTGGGGCAGCCGAAAGCAAGCCAAGCTACCGTTCCATTATCCTCAACTGAAAGCTGCAAGTAAATCAACGAAAGAACTTCTCTGGTTCAAGCGCCTAATTGTCGACCTGGGACTCAAGAGTGCAATAAAACCCATATTACACGTGGATAATAAAAGCGCCATATGCCTAGCTAAAACTCCAGAATTCTCAGAGGACAAAGCATTTGGACACTAGATACTACTTTGTTAGAGAAAAATTTCATGAAGGAGAATTTGAGAACACATATTGTCAAAGCAATATCCAGCTGGCAGACATCCTAACCAAAGCTCTGCCTAGAAAAAGCTTTGAGCGGATCAAGAACAGATTGAGTGTGGGTTAGAAAGAATTATTACCCAGAGATTCGCGTTCTCTTTGGTTTTTGACTTAAGGGAGAGTTTGGGAGTATTTAATTTAGTAAGTAAAAATCAGAGAGAGAGCGAGGGGGCCAAAGTTGTTGTCAGTTAACGCCAGAGTTAAAAACAAGTAACTAGAAATGTACTGTACGTTAATGATAAACAAATTTATTTGCATTTTTTGTTTAATAAGTTACAAATAAAGGTTGTTGGATTATAACTGAAGGTGTCCTTTATTGTGTAAAGCAAAGTCTAGCATTAACAGTTTCATCTCTCAATCAATTTTACGATTATAATTTATGGAATTTTTAGTGGATTTTAAAGTGGGGCATTATGTTTCTTCTGAGATATATATATATATATTAAATAAGAGGAATAGGCCTGCTAGTGTTTTCTCTTCCTCTCGTAAATGTATTTTCACTTATATTTTCGTTGTACGATGTTTAGTCGAACCTGTCGTTTCTCAAAGACTTCCATTTAATACTTTCATTTAATTATTTAGGCATAGTAAACTTACTTTCTCTTTCAACAATCACTTAGGAGTATTATAAACATTATCTACCTATTGCAACTCCCTTTTCTGGACAGTTATTGTAAACTTCGTGACTTTCTTGCCTATAATGTTTTGTTCATATCGACAGAAACAAAGCCAAAATATTTTAACGTCGACCTCCATTAGATGCCAGGTATATACAGGTTAATTCGAAAATCTCAGACACAATTTAAAAATAAATCAAGAATACAAATAAAGAACCATTCTTATCTGGAAACATATAGCCTCAAACAACACCCGAGTGATCTAATAAAAATGATGTATACTTTATGTGTATTCCTTTCTGTGTCATTTTTCTATACTTTCGAGCAACTCGGACTGGCGATTACGGCGTGGTAAAGATTGTTTGTTTATACCTGACTTCCCTTTACAGTTTGTCTAAGACTTTTCAATGAAGTGACATAGTGTATATACAGTCGATCCCCCTATAACACGGTAGATACGTTCCTGTTTTTATGAATCCATTTCTTACGAGTCCAGCCAATCATAGCCCTGCACGTATGCAGTTTACGGACTACGGCTGTTTGAAAGGTTTCTTCCATAAAATTAATCGATTCTAGACTAATTCGACTCAACATTTCCAAAATAAGTATAATTTTTTGGGAATAATCCATATAAACTATGCTATAAACAAAAAATGGTAGAATTACTTACCGAGTGTGCACCATTCGATTACGTCGTTGCTTAAGCTTGTTTTCGTCGTGGAGATTGACATAAAATGGCGCTCGCGTGCTTCCTGATAAATTATTTTTTTGCGAAAAATTCGCTGAACTTTGGAGACATCATTAATTTAAATATAATTTTTTTGGACGTTAAATAATAACTTGTTTTTAGTAGATCCGCTGCTCGTTTAAACTCAACGGTTTGTGCGATCCTGTCGCTACACGATCCTGTCGCCACAAACGTCATCGCCGACTCGTGTCGGCGATGACGTTTTACCGAATTATAGGAGGTGTTTTTAGCACGTTTGTACGAATACTGTCGCAATTTTTTCGCCGTCATATAGGAACCCGTGCTATAGGAACCCGTGTTATAGGGGGGTCGACTGTATATATATATATATATACTACCTACGAGCCGTATTCAGCATATTTGTAGAAATTAGAAAATGTATCTTCTCGAAGAAGTTTTCATTTGCATTATTTATATCACCATAGAACCATTCAAGTGTTAAGGAAATACTTTCTCTTTCTCTATTTGATTTGCATTTTATACTTAATTAATTTTAATTAAATGCGTTTATTGGATATTAGGTTGATATACGCTGATGTTTCCACAATTGTATTTTTAAATATTCAACAGATATTTCAAGTGAAGGCGACTTCTTTTATAGACAGTTATACAAGTGAAAAAGCTCTCATAGAAGAGCTCAAGAAAATAGAAGCGTTAAGTAAGCAGGTGCCACACTACCCGCCAGTGGGGATTCTCACAGCTCTCAACCGAAAAGAATGGGCGAGGATAAGAGAACAAATGATCCAAAGTAACATCAAAGCCAAAAATTTCTTAGATATTGATAATTTTCGATGGTTAACTCAAATTTACGAATACGCAGATGATAATAATAAAGAATCAATTCGGATTATTGAAAATTGTCTGTTTGTGGTGTGCATGGACGAATCGAACGAATGGATAAGGAAACGAACCAAACCGAAAAGCTTTTCGTACAAGAGGTTGGAAGATAGGGCTTACCACATCCTTCACGGCAATAAAAGTGGACATTCCACCGGTAACAGATGGTTCGATAAATTTATTCAGGTAAAATTTATTCATTGCAAACAAATCACTCAATAGGTCGATAATTTTCAATCGTACTCTTTCATTTTAAAATACTCTGGGAGGACTCTTTTCATATCAAATAGAATTTGATATGAATATGATAGAATAAATATATCTATCAGGGTATTAATCCAAACATAAATTGCAATACGTAAAAGACACAGAAATAATCTCACAATGCGATTTATATTTTGAATGTTTTAGTTTCGTAAAATTGAGCTTCTTTATATTCTAATCGAAGTGTGTTTAGCAGTTTGTATGTCGGCACAGAAGAAAAAATAATTTCTATGTTGATTTTAGCCACATTATCATTTTACTTCTGTCTAAAACTGAATTTCAACATAATTAAATTGAAAGTTCTAAATAAAATATATTCATCTAATTTGCATATTAAAGTTATAGATAAATCGATGCCCGATTGTTTACTCTTTTTGTTCTGTAGTTTATCGTAACCAAAAATGGTGTAAATGGAATTGCAATGGAACGTTCGGTGTCGGAAGGGAGTGAGGTTTTAAGATTCTGCGAAGAATTCCTGGATTTCGTGTAAGATATTTTTATGTCTCGAATTAAATATCAGAAATGGAAGTGAAGTGTTTAATCTACTTGCAGGAAAAAAGACTTACGGGTGCTTCCTACGAGATCATCAGACGATTCGGAGAGAGTTACGAGACTTACTTGGAATATCAGCGAATCTGTGGCAGATGTGATCAAAAATGCATCGGCCGTCATAGACGCGTAAGATACTGTAATTTTGACGATCAACGAATAATAATTTTTATTGAAGCGTAGAAAACGTCAGTTCACCCTTTGCCTGTCTTTATTATCATAACTGCTTACAAGTTATGATACAAAAATAGCTAGAAGTAAAACAACACGTAAAATCACTATGTGATGTTCATACTTGAAAAGGCTTTTATTTACAGAAAATTTTCATCATTAGATATCGATCAGTAAATTCTTTCGATTATTCGAATCGAGAAATGTTACGGAAAGTATTATTTCTCTAGAGAAATTTCATTGTAATCACAAACAAACGTTGTGGCAATCTCGTTTGAATCTTCTGTTCTTTTCAACAAGTTCTTTGACAAATGCAATTTCTGAAAATTTTGATTGTTTTATTTATATTATTACTAGCAGGTGGGCCCGGCGTTGCTCGGGCAAAAGTAACGATAACTAAGATAAAGATTATTACGTTACAGTAAACCTTACCCGTTTTCACAGAATGCAATAATTGTTTCCAGACTAATTAGAGAATTTTTAGATGGGTCTAAAAATATGTTCGATTTCCCACAAAAACGAAAAAAACTGCATCTGCGTCTTGCACGTCGCTTTCTCTTAACAATTCCATTGTTACGTAGCATTTTCATTGTTCACACTTCCATTGTTACGTAGCATTTTCATTGTTCACACTTCCATTGTTACTCAGCACTTCCATTGTTGATGGAAGTGTTAAGCCTTAATCCTGTCCCTCTACCCCGTGGGGAGGAATTTCGAAAAATCCTTTCTTAGTGTGCGTTCTCCTAACGTACCATAACTGTGTACCAAATTTCAAGTTTCAACTCCTAACCGTTTGGGCTCTGCGCTTATTATTATTATTATTATCATCAACCCGTCTCGATTATATATTAGATTTTATAATTTCCGGAAACAGTTTCTTCTGATCTTTAAAATAATTTTGGTTTAAGACCCGAACAAATATTCATTATAGACGTTGTTTTCAGAATGATCGACACATTAGAACTTAAAATTTTTATATTTAACGATTACGGCAAAGACTTTCCGGAAAAACAAGAAATCAGTCCCGATGTGTTCATTCAGTTGTGTTTGCAGTTGACATACTTCAGGTTTGTTTAAACGACGATTCTCTTTCCTTTAATGCCTATTTGAGTGTAATTAATTAAATCAACAACTTGTTATTTACTCATCAGAATGCATGGAAAAATGACGGCCACTTACGAAAGTGCCTCTTTGAGGAAATTCAGATTCGGTTGCGTCGACAACATCCGCGCTTCCAGCCAAGAGGCTTTGGATTTTTCAAAGTCCATGTTAGATCCTTCCCTGAGTCAGGTCAGTCGAACGAAAACTTCTGAATTATTACAAAACCTTATTCAAATTGACTCCTTCGATATTTTTAGAAAGAAAAATTTATTAAGTTCCGGAAAGCTGTTAAAAAGCAAACCGAAAATCACCTCTATGTAAGTACCAAAGAGCTATAAATTAACCGAGAAAAGTAATTAACAATTCCGTAATCGTTGTAATATGTATTTTCGTGCAGACAATCAACGGAGAAAGACCGGATAACCATCTTCTCTGTCTAAAGGAAATGGCTGCTCTACACGGTTTACAAGAACCGGCACTTTATAAAACAGATTATTACAAAGAGTTTCTGGATTTCCGCTTATCCACCAGTCAGGTCGATCATCTTTTTGTGCATTGATTAAGTATTAACGAGTGGAAGGGTAACAAATGAATAGCATTTGTAGTTTCCCACGACCTACGACATCATAGTTGGATACGGTCCCGTGGTGCCCGACGGATACGGATGTTCGTACAATCCACTGCACGATCGTATCGTCTTTTGCATTTCTTCCTTCAAAAATGATCTCTCCACGGACTCGGAGAAGTTTGCACAGGACCTGCAATTGAGTTTGATGGAGTTGAAGGCGCTTTGTGAGAGTGGGAAGACTGCAGTTTCCACCAGGTTGTTCTCTATTGTTTAACAATTCGTTGGTGTTTTAGACAGTTTAATTACTCGAATAATGTTGTTTTAGCTCACCGAAAAAGGCTGCAGTTAATGCGGAAGCAAAGTAATTAAACAAGAAAAAAATTCAACCATTCGGATGTTTTCGGTTTAAGCTGCGGAATTTCTACATCAAAATTTCCGAGTTAAGCAAAATTGTTTAATAATGATTAAAAATTGATTTTATAAATTTCACGTAAACCTTCGTTGTTCGTTTTAATCATTTACTCATAATTGATTCAATATATATATAGAAGTTCGACATAAGGAAAAGTATAGGTTATCTTTATTCAAAAATATTAGAGTTACTTAACTAACACATAAATAATTAATATCTTTCGTGACTTATAAAATAATTTAAATATTAAATTCCATTATTATTTCAATGTACATTCTGTCTGTTTGGAGATTCCGAACGTGTTGTGGGTTTTTTTTTTTACTCTTTCCGCTCTGTGGGCACTAAGAGGGCCTCTTATAGCAGTCCTATTATGGGTTCGGCCAGGTCCACAATGGGGCGACCGGGTGGTGGGGGACGGCCCCGACATATCCGAACAGACCACTCCAAGAAATTTTCGGGGGGTGGTTCGATGACTCGTTCGATCCCGGGTCCCCCAGGGCGGTAGGCTGCAACCTTGACATCCGAAATTTAAGCGTTGTAAAAGTGCAAAATTGACCAAATACGTATTTTCTTCTTCCTTTTCTTCACCCGACATTACAGACCCTTCTAGAGAATCACTCAACTTTAAGGTAGCCAGGATAAAATTGCAGGGAAACGAATGATCTTCATTCAAAATGTCGTCTCGGACCCGTATTAACGAACTTCTAGAAGATGCGACATAGTATTCTCCAATATAGGAAAGTTACCAGAAGCTGACAATATTTTTATATTTCGTATTCACAAAACGCGTGGCAACAATTACGATAAAACAGAAGGAATTAACAACGAGTGTGTCTTATGACATCACTAGTGACATCTTCCGTTTTAATAAAGCCAATACGAAGATCTTTCTTTTAGATTTTTCTCGCAGCACGCGGTATTTAATCGCTGGCTTAGGGAAAATAGTATTGTATTTGTTTAGAATTAAAATGGATAATTATGTAAAAAGTAAGTATTGATAATTAATATTTATATGTACCTACCTAGACTTATGAGAGAGCTCTTAGTTACGAAACTTTGTACAATATTGTAGCTTACCGTGTGCTTTGTCAATACTAGATTCGTGAATCTGGCAACTTAACATTAATTTTTTCGTAAGTTACCATACGAGGAGTTTGCGAATTATTCCCAGAATTACAAAAGCTAAAATTTATGCCAATTAAAACATTTTATAACGAAGTATCGAAAGTGTACGTCATTACGTTAGTAGTGTTTCTTTGGTGAAGATAAGTTCGGCGCTCGAAAGTTGTATCTACAAAATTTTTAATTTTTGTTTTCTATATTTCGCTTCGAAGCGTCAAGCTTATCTTTACCATTATTATCGTCATTAATTGTCTGGTTGCACTGAAATTTTCTGACATCCGTTACGCGGAATCATCTAAAATCTAAACGTACTTTGTTACCAACTAAAAGTCAAAAATGACAAGTAAACCGAATGATATCCTTTTCATTGTTCAAAACAGGTAAAACCGATTTTGTTGCCAGTACTTGATAAAATTATTCATCACCTAAATAGAGGGCAGTTTCTCATACGAGTCTTTCCGGAAGCACTCCGTTGGCAGACCGATCGCGTGTTGCGAATCTAGGTCAAGTTTTCAGCACGATTCAAATATGGAGGTATTTTAGGTATTCTGGCATTCCATATGGTGGCGTAAAGCTACCAGTCATTCCATAGATTCAGATTCAGATTCAGATATTTATTTTGTATATGTCACAAGACATATCCCGGTGCCGCTTGTGCATAACCGGGTGAATACAAGTATATAATATTAATTACATAATATATGAGTATAACCTTGATTACATAAAATATGAGTAAAATTAAATACATAATATATGATTATAATATATATACATTTTTAAATAATAAACGCGTACAATAGTATATAGTTAATTGCACGCGCGTGCAGTAACTTATTGCAGAAGCATCTTGTATTGCAGGACAACACTTATGATGTGCCATCAAAGGCAATACTCTCACACTCAATTGATACACAGTATCATTTGTAATCATATTAATTAACACTTAACAATTAATTAACACGATCAATTATTAAGAATAATAAATTTACAGTTCGACTATGCAAGTGCATATCACAAATACATCACATATGTTACATAAATTAATACCAGTGAGATAGATATCAATTACATGAACTCAATATTATACAATCAGAATTATGAAATACATAAAAATTAACTACATTATGTCACGTATGTTACATAGATTACTATAGATGATAAAGTATCAATTACATGAGAACAATATTATACAATCAGAATTATGTGATACATAAAAATTAACTACATCTCAAGTTTTCATACATAGCTATGTATATAAGTTAGTCATATCCATTTATCATTATTATTAATAACTTGCATTAATTAACATACATCGAATCTTCCTACAATGTTTGTCAATTACTCACGTTATACATACAATCTATAATTATACGTTGTGTATGTTATATACAATTTACACATCACTATGGTAATTCTCATGATGACATCATCTACATGTTCTCCTGAATAACATTCCAGTTATGCTTCCAGTTAGCTGCCGTAAGACAAGGGTCCTCACATCCATAGATACACTACTCATCATAAAAGTGAAATCTTAGCGTTGTGAGTCACTTATCATCTCGTAAGTTCTTGAGTTCACAGTTTAAGCCATATGTGGCTTAATTGAAGACAATAGCTCATAAGATCCAAAGTTTGGTAGTTGAGCATGTTCCAAAGTGCTCTCAGTATGTAAATGTCTCACTTAATAGTGCATTACTTATAATATAATGTTGAAAGGAACACCACAAGAGGACGCTCACAAATTTTACTGAAAAATCAGTTAAGTGTTACTAGTTCGGAGATCAATCCAGCCAGAGTGACCTAAAGTTGAAGATATGACGAAAAGTCCACTCCTTACAAGAACGTTACAGTCATTAATATGGTAATCCTGTAGCAAATACCTATAAGTACGCTACTGTTATAGTGTATAATAATGTGGACTCTTCTTGAATCCAATGAAAGACACAGTTCTAACTGAACCATAGTTACTCTATACAAAACAAAATCAGTTGTAACTCAGGTTGAATAACACTAGAGTTGATCCAGTTACTTCTGTTTAATATTCTGCATAGCTTTGATTACTGAAATAATTGGATTACAAAGTGCTACAGAGACGATAATTGAGTTGAGCTAGCAGTTTAATCGTTCCGCAATAACGTTTAAATATTATCCAGTGTGTTTTTAGAATGACCTATATATTGGTTATGATACCTAATGATTGACATAGATAATAGCTTCAGTGACCGCTATAGGCTGGTACGTTGGTTCTTAGATGGTACATTTCAACAAGTTGTAAGAATGCATCAAGGGTATCCTTATGATCAAATACAATATCCAATGTAGGTGGTGGCCAGTTTATTTTGTGGGAATATAATAGAGTTTTTAATGTTGATCTTTCTACTTCTAACATTGGACAATCATATATGTAATGACTACTCCCATCAATAATGTCACAGGTAGTGCAATTTGGATTTATTGCACCTTTAAATCTGGACAGATACGAAAAAAAACGACCGTGGTTTGTGAGTATTTGTGTCAGATGGCTAGTGGGTTTGTACCATTTGTTTGTACCAGTCATTCCATAGTCCATCTTCGGCTGCAAGTAGATGCACTCTTATAACAAGATCTCGCCAAACCGCATACTGCGTGCTAAATTAGTGTTTGGTTTCGCCAGAATCCAGTTCAACTCCTGGACTAAATTCCAAATTCACCCGATCTGAAAGTAATCGAGGACCTTTGGTTCTCGAGAAAGAGTTACGAAAACGCCGAATCTTCTTCAGCAAGTCTGAACCAATATTCCACAAGATTTTTGCTTAGGTCTAGGAGAGTTACCGACGTGTACGCTACAAGGTGTTTTCATTTATTTGAACAGCAGTTGAACTCTTCTTATATTTTAAAATATTGTGGCATCAATTACGCTAAATTATGTAATGAAATTTAACACGGTAACTTGTGTATAAGGGGCATTGATTGTATTAAATTTTGGAGTACGCAATTAAAGTGAGTGATGCGTAACATAAATAATCTCAAGGGGGGTCAGACTTAATGAAAATTTTACTCGTTATTAGTATTTATATTTTAAAAATCATTTCTATTCTCAAAATCCGACCCTTTGTTGTATTTTATAATAATAATAATTTAACTTATTTTTTAATATCTCGTAAGAGACATAAATGCTGTTCTCACGAGTATTGTAGCGTCATTTCATGTATGGACGGAAACGAAATGACCTAAAATCCGTATTTATTTTTAAATCGTTAGTTAAACTTCCCATTTAACTCCATTCTAATAAATAAGTTAAAATAATTACATTCTGTACGGTCCCACCCCCGTTAAATCTATTGTGACAGGCTGGCGGATATCTATGACCTTGACTCACTTATACAATAAGTCAGACAATGAAGAGACTTTATGTCGTGACAACCGGATAATGACGCGTAAACGTATCGAATTTCTTTAATATCGAACGATCGATAGTATATTTTTAAATTATATTTTAGATAGAAGCATTACATCCCAGTACATGAAATTGCTTAATTACACAAAGAAAACAAAGTTACGATTGTGGGAGATAAATGTGTTTACTACTCTCGAGACCTGCCTTATGACCTTCAACAAAATTTAGGTTACCTATTCACGTTTGTTTGTGTTACTAAACACGGTTCTACCCTAGGAATAAATTATTTAATTTGTGTTAGATATAGCATAATGTTATTTTATTATTTGGCGTAATAATAAAACCGTCGATACCCATGTAAAATTCTTCGATGTAATTATAATAAAATATTGTATGAATTTATAAATAATTTACTTTTCCGGCTGTTATATACGACAGGAGAAAGTATAAGATCGGTGAAAAATGACCCCCCTCCCCAAGATTTTTACAGTTTTGGATTCAGGACACCTTGAAACGTCGAGAAATGCAGAAAAAACCTGTATGTATGGATGTTAGTGTTTTTGGGGGGGGCAGGATTTTGTTCACCCCGTTTCGAGCTTAATAACTCCTGTGTTTTTTGTCGAATATTTCTGAAATTTTACAGGGAGGTTTGTTTATTAGAGAAATCGATGCTATTAAATTTTGGTAATTAAAGGTCGAGTGGGCGAGGAGATAAAGGGGGTCGTGTATATCTCCAGTAAGATCAGACTTAATGACGATTTTACTTATTACCATTTACAATTTTTTTTATAAAACCCATCCCTACCTCAAAATTAAGCTTTATGCTATTTTAAAATAAATATAAAAACATTTTAACATCGCGGAGGCGCCAAATAATGCCTGAAAGCAACTCGTTGTTGCATTTTTTAGAATTTGTTACGTAAGATCTGTGTTTACTGTATATTAAAATACAACGAATAGTCTATCAATGTTCAATGTTACTTAGTTGAATTTCCGGCATTACTAAAATAATGGCGAACAACTCCCGATCAGAACCCTTAATAGCGATGGGCTGTTAATGGTTCGAGTTCACTGATAACATTTGCCAGTTGAAGAATTTATTAAAGATTTTGCATGCAAAAAGTATAGAAAAATGTACATAAAATAAACTGACTGAGCAGAAATAGAGAGTTTTGATACAATCTATTGATCTTATTGTTAAATATTGAGAATCAATATCTTCTTCTGTGCCATATTCTCGATATAAAGTACGTTGCAACTCCATAGTAATCTATAACTGGTGACTGTACAATTCAAGTTGTCATTCCTTTTAGTTTAAATGTAGATATTTCAGCATTCTTTATTTCTTTCTAAACATTCGCACTTGAGATACATTATCACTTATCAATACATTATTTATTTTTTCTTGAAAAAATATTATTTGGGCGCTTGGCGTGTAAAATAATCTGTAAGAATTCCATAACTGTGTATTTGTACACAACAGAAAATTTAGGAAATAACACTAAACCTGTCTATCGTATACTTAATGCAAACAGAACGTTTCATAAAGAAGTGTTTAATGAAAGCTAATTTTTGCATGGTTAAATAATACCGTTTACGAAATACTTAAGTACCAGATATGATGAATTATGTGGCAATATTTTGAGAAATTTGATACTAAAAGTCTTAGTCTAGTCTGTGCAACTGAATGATAAGTTCTGTTGCATTGTGTTCTATTTTCATTCCAATCGATTTCAGGATAGTTCATCCCTCTCTTTCATTTTATCCTTTTATTTTTGATATCCATTTAATTGCACTTTATTGAGAAATGAGTCCTCCAATCTTATTCGTTGAACGTTAAGTAGGTGGGGCATTTTGTCTCGAAGCCCCCAAAAATCTGCTCTTATAAAATCTCTTTAATATAGTCTCTGTATAAAATAATTTTCGTAAACATTATTAGTGGAAACATTCACATTATTTTCATCCATGTAAGGAATGCATCCACGATGCCACTTTATACAAACATTTATGATAATAATTCAATTTTTGTGGGCCCGGGGCTTAAGTCCTATTAGTCCTATGTAAATCCGCCCTTGCCATATGTTTTATGACAGTTTAATTCAGTGGCGGTTTATCCTATGGGCAGAAAAGACAATTGTCTGATGCCCCTTGACGAATCGTTTTATCGAAATTTAAAATATAAACTCTCCACCTCAAATAAGTAGTGTCTTGACCTCTGTACTGTACATCATACTTTTTATGTAGCAATTCAGTCATCTATCTTAACTCCTTTCAGGGGAGAATTTTTGAATTGAAATAACGTGACTTCTGATTTGTATCGGAAGTTCGTATATAGTTAATCGGGGTCTCCTACTCCTACTCTTTCCGTATCTGGTCTCGGATTACATCTATCTAACCCCGTCTCGAGATTAAGGAAGGGCAGACAGAAGAACAGAGGGGATTTATGTCTACAATTTTTTGAATTACAGCCCAATGAAACTAAAATATTATGTGTTCTTACGTTCAGTTACTGTAAATATTAATATTATATACGATACATAACACGGGGATAGTTTTACTGATTACATTGTGAATATGAGGATGTTTTTAAATTATTACGATTATTCTGTATAATTTTGTTAATGTAAAAAGTAACGTCGAGTAGGATTAGCATTTTCAAAGACAAATAGATTTGATCTTCTGCTTGACTGAATTGCTTTTACCGGGGAACAATCCTCTTTGTAATTAACGAAATTAGTTATGACCCCGCGACTGCTTAGGTTCTAACCAATCAGGACGCTCCCCACCTATTGGCTCAGGTCCAGATTGGAGAACCTTCAGATCCACAATCCCTTATGAAGAAGAATCAGAAAGAAAAGTCTGTCTCCTCCATATTAACACAGAAGAAGAAGAAGCAAAAAGAAAGAAAAGTCTGTCTCGACCAAGTAGACCCGTTCGCTAAACACTGGCAGTACGGGCGCGAGTTTGCACCTCGCCAGGACGGATTGACCATTAGAGTTTTTCGGATTTTCTCCACCTAAATATGGATCCGTTTTCTTTAAAAGACTCTCGGAAAGCATTTTGCCAGTTCTTCGCCAGTAATTTCAAGCAAAAAATCTTCGGCCGGTTCTTCAGGAGGATAACGATTTCGCGTAACCTTCGTATTAAACTCCGATACCAAACAAAGAGTCTCGCTTTCATATGGATTTCCCGTCATTCAGCATTTAAACCACTGCTATTCGTATTCTCGTAGGCATCAGTAAATAAGACAAGTTGCAACACGGCAGTCGTAATGGCGTCCTTCACGATGGATGATGATACGTATAACAAAGACCTCGGGATTAACCAGAAATGCACAGGTACTGTATGTATTAGGTAAATTATTAAATTTCAGAATGTTATCATTATTCTTGAGCTTTTTCAGGATTATATTGACATTACAATGTATAAATCGTGAGTTTCTTTCGTATGGATTTCCCGTCATTCAGCATTCAAACCACTATCTTATTTCCAATGTAAAAAAACCACCCTTTCCTCTTTTTTAGGTTACATAAACTGACCTAGATTTTTTATCCAAACTCATTGCATTCTTTATATTTGAAGGTCTTTTTCTTCATAACCAAACATCTCATTGAAATCTTTGTCACGCAAAGTTGTATTGAGATTTTCAAATTTCATCTAGTCCTTGAAACAACTTATTTTCTAAATTATTCCGAATTTAACGAGAATTTCAATTATCAAATGCCAATCTAACTTCGAGGACAATATCCTCCAATAAATCTATTACGAAACAGAAAATAGGTAAAAAAACACAGGTTATAAATTAAGTGTTCCACTTTTTCCTTCCTGGTAACGATAAAATTATTCATTATATTGAAATACCGGTTTGTCTAGCACTCTTTCCAATTGGTAATGTGGCCATTTCGAAATTACTCAAGCATATAGGGAGGGAAATAAATAGGGTACTGTTTTTGAAGTTTAGTAAAATCTTGAAATCCTGTTTATGCCATAACCTATTTAAAATATTTTCCAGGAAAATCCTCTTTGATTTCCCACGTTGTATTCTTATCACCACAAATTTTTAGAAATAACTGAAAGGTTTATACAGGTTGAACCAACAAGAGTTGCATTTACTGTAGAATTGTAACACAAGATTACTCATGCATACAGTTTGATTTCAAGGTGTAATCGCAGTTGAAGAAATCCTTTTATGTCTTGTAATAATTTTAAGCCATAAAAATCTTTATCTTATGCTTGTAGTCTGTAAGTGGTTTGTATTTGTTACAGATTTAATATCTTGATGCAAGTTTAATTATTGATAATCCAGATGAATCTCTCTGAAGTTCTGAAGTTAAAAATTTGATTTAGGAGTGCCCATATGTCATCAAGAATGCCACTCATCTTGGCCTATTAATTAAAAACACACATTTCCTAGTAGCAAAATGCAATCTGTTTAGTATTTTTCTTATTTCCTAGAATATACTTTTATATTTCAATTTTCTTTTATAAAAAACTCGTTTGCCTCCTCTGTTTTTCCTGTTGTATTAAACTAGTTCCTTTTCTTTTTCTTTAAATAAAACCATATTTGTATAGAATTAGATGCTTAAACTGAAAAAATTACTCAAAGAACATAATAATATGTCTTGCTTAACATGTTGTATTTTTAAATTCCATTCATATTTTTCTTAAAAATCCAAAGAGAAAGTATAAAAAAACTTTTTTAAGTGTAATATAAATTATAATTTAATCTACCATATATATGTGCACACTGTAAGATGACACAACACATTCTTTATAGTTTCCTGTATTAACTGAAATTATTACAGAAGCAGGAAGAGAAATTTATCATTAAAAACCAGTTTCTGAACATTACACAATTATTGTTAGAATAAAAATATTCTTATCACTTAAACCTATTTTGAGAAATTTTGAAAGAATTCTTTTATGTATGACCTTCATACCATGAATGAATGATCTATTAAAGCATTTAAGAGCAATTCTATAACAGAATAGTATTAACACTGTACTTTGAAATGAATCATTCTTCTTTAATTTAACATATGCACTTTATATCATCAAAGAATTTCTACTGTTTTTCAAGAAACAATTTTGTAACTTTGCACTCCCTTTCATCACATTCTGCAACTTTGAATAATGAACATTAATCAGTTGAATGTTTATCATCACACAGCATTTTTTTGTGAAAATTCCACTTATATATACTTCCTGTTTGGCTATTGCTTTCTCATCTTTATTGACAGAATGACATCATCAATTAACTATTTCACAGACTGACGTTAAATTGTCATCATTCAAAATAGGTCTGAACAGAAGACGCCTTCAATTATATTTATACAATGACGAATCTAAATCTTAAGGTGACACTTTCGAAGTAATTGTTATTCATAAGAAGTCTTCGGATATTAAAAACTGCTTGAAAATGTAAATACATCCAACAATATGGTGAAGCAATACAACGTTTAATATTGCATCACTTCAGATAAACTTATTAATTTTATATGGAAGGAATAGAACATACATTATGATATTCATGTATGTAGAAAATTAACAGAAGAAGTTACAAAACATCAAACTGCTTTTATTGATGTAAACTACATAAATCAGAAGACTATTATTGAAATAAACTGACATCAAATTTTATATATATACATATATATATGTATATATCATATTATAGACAACAAATAAGAATCATGTATTTGTATGAGATCAAAACAATTTCTCTTGAAATTTCAGTAGATCGCATTTGAATATAAAAAATGCATTTGGGAATGGATATTTAAGTATAAAAGTTATCTAATATAAAAAAGATTTTATTAAAATATGTAACTGCATTCATCTTTGGTCAGGTTTCTCTATACATCATCATTAATGTGTTAGTAACAATTTAGTTATTCTTGTGTAGAGGATGAAATTAAAGTACAATAAAAATCGTAAATTAAAATTAACAGAACAAAATATGCGCAATACATCCAAATAAATATATCAATTATTAAATGAAAAAAATGATTTTTTTATGTAAAATAATACACTATCAAATGAACACATGAAATAAAATGTAATCTATGTACAATATATACAAAATTTCAAGGAAATTCTGTTGTTTCAAATTCTGTAAACGACAGAAAAGCTTAAAACAAGTCGAGCGAGAAAAACGGTATTTTTAAACTTATATAAATAATCTGATAAATAAATAGGAATTTCTTGATGTCAGATATGTTATCCAATATGGAAAGAAATATTGAAATCTCGGACGAGATGATATAAGACGACGTTCTACCGAGCAAATAAAATTCTCGTAAAAAAAGCAAATGGATATTTGCTGTCGAAACATCATCATCTGTAGTTTGGGAACATGGCGCAGTACGTTTTCTGTAATATAAATTAATTCTATGATAAAATCCAGCAAAACTTACAAGTAAGGATACAGTTAGGGAAAAACGGGATACTCACTTTACAGATTTCGCTACAAAACATTCCCGTCGGGCACGTCATGCTAATGGGTTTCCTGCAAGTAATGCAAACAATAGGACTTTGAGATGATTGATGACTCGAAACTTGAGCAGGAGCATTAGGTGGCTAAAATAAATATATGGTATTTATCTAAATGAAAAACAGAAATATCTAGAAGCTGAGTATTTATTTACAGAAAAAAAAATGACTATAATACAAATTAAGAAGGAAGATCGAGTATGAAACATTCTGTATGATATCTGAAGCAACATGAAGGCAAATTGTCTTACTGCAAAGTTTAATTTGAAGTAAACTTTTTTATTAAACAAAAATATAAAAATACTTTAAAGCAGAGAAAAAAAAATTATATATTTTACACACATCCGACAAAGTTAATTGCACTTTGCTGCTTGATTTAATTACTTAATTAAATTAAACCACTTTAGAAAAAAATCATCTCAAAGGATATTAAGAGATGATGATTTAAGAAGAGTTAAGTGAAAATAATGCTCTTATAAAATTCATATTCTGGCTTATAAAGCTGATATTTAAAAAATGGGATTCGATTAGTATTTAAAATTAATATTATCCTTTTCCATGACATTGAGAATTTTTCAAACTACTTTTTATGTATTTAAACAAATTAATTATTAAACAATGGCATAAAATCTATCATCTTTGTAATTACCTTAACATAATTCTATATAATTTGAGCATAAATAGTTAAGTAAATAAGGGAACTTTTCTTAATATTCTATATACAGCAATAACAATAAATTCATTTACTAATTATCATTTCATAATTCTAAATTTTTAAATCCATGCTTAGCTTCATTTATTGCTTTACATAACAATATCACATAAAATATTCATTAATCTGATTTAAAAGAGAGATTTTATTGAATATTTTACCACTTAAAACAAAAAATTTCATATACAATTGTTATCAAAATATGCAATCATCAGTGTTGATAATATATTTAAATGAGCCGATACTCAAGTTTGGTATTATAGAAATAATATTAAAAATTAATCTTTAATAAGAGAACTTTTTATTAAAATATTTTTTCAAAACAAGATTTTACAGTTTAGAATTATGTCTGATTCAAGTTACAGAGGGCTACATTATATGCTACTTGCCTCTTAATAACTTCCTTTTACCAGAGTTTTTAACCTCCGTATTATCTTTGGTTTTTGTCAAATCACAAAAAAAGAAAAAACGTTTAGACGGTTCAAGGACGACCGGTCGAGTCATTGACTCCTTGGTTGACGACTCCTTAAATTCAGACTTATCCTTGAACTGTCAAATTTTTTTGGTTTTGCAATTCGATGACTAAATAACAGGTTGAATCCTAAATTCGGAATCTTAATTAAAGGATTACTTACCTTGATAACAAGTTTTATTTGTAACTATCAAATAAAACTGTCTGTAAATCTTAAGTTCAGTCATTCATTTTTTATAATAGAAGTTGAGATTTCTATTGTATTTTCAAGATATTTAAATAAAATACTGTTCATATTTAATTAATTAAGTAAAACCAATTTATATTTTTGTAGTTTATGATAGCTGTAAATTTAAATTTCTTCCGAATCACAAATTATTGTTCTAAATTATTATCTTTTAAACTCAGTTATTTGTTAATATATTGATAAAAAATATTACATGTAAAAAAAGTATTGTTTTCTTTCATACACCTTTCTTAAGATCTAATCAAATAAAACTTTATAAAGCACTTTGATAGAAAATATGAAGCAATGCTATAGTAGACTAAATCTTGTAAAGCATTTATATATGTGATTTTATTATCGTAATAGAGAAGTTAAAGTTCACAAAACATTCATTATCTACAGAAGAAGCGATCATCAGACCAAGCTATAAAATCAACTCGGAAACATGTCTTCATATGTTATAATTTTCTTTATATAAATTTCTTTGCTTCATGAAGACCCACTTGATGTTTTTTATAATTTCTAATTTCCAGTATATCTTACAAAAAAATGCATGTAAACTTATTTTTGATTCAAAATCATCAGTTGTTCTTTATATCATTACTTTTTATATTTCTTCTTACATATTAACAGTAACTATATATAATTTCTGCATTATTTATTGCAATCGTTAATGCCTTCCATGTCAATAATTAGCATTGTTTTCTTACTCTTTTTCCTTATTTTATTCAGTTAAAGCATTTTGAATTACAGTTTTACTTTATTTCCGATCAGAACTCCTTTTTAAAAATCAATTATAGGAAGATGTTGCAAATGAATGATGATTTATAAATGATCAATATTTGATCCTTTTTAAATTGATAATGCTCTAAAATGATACATTTAAAAAAATTCAAGAATTTCTCAGAGTAAACTCTTCAAAGCAGTATTATCGTCGGCTTGTGCAGAAAAAATACATTGCTTAAGCATCCAAATTGATAGATCAGTTGACAATCTGCATTCTGTCTCTGTCAATATTGATGATGTTACAGTATTTAATATAATGAATGAATATTAAAAAAAAAAACAAAGTATTCTTCATGAACAAATGCACAAGTATTTCATGTTCTGTTCAAACATTGATTTTATAATTCTGCACTAGTAAGATACTGAAATATTCGATAGACTGTTAATGGAAAAACGTTCTTTTGACTTCATATTTTTGCAAAAAGTAGCTTCCTGCCAGTACCACGATGAATACTCTAACCATCGAAATCATCAGGTATTCATTAAAATCTTCAATTATTTGTAATTCCCATACACTTTATGATTAATGTAAAAATTTAATATATTAAGGAGTTTATTTTTATTTAACACTGTATTTTCAGAAATAGGGCTTTGTTATAAACACTTTTATTTTAGTGAACAGCAAATTTAATGCCTTCTTTGTGAGAAATTTCTATTTATGAAAGTTCTAAGATTAAGTATACATGTCAATATTGTTACTTTAATCATATTTCATAAATATATCAGGTATGTTCTTCACATAAAATAAACAATGTTTTCATATATTTTCAACTAATATTCAGACAATTTCATGTAAAAACATATTTATTTATTTAATTTCTAAAATTAAATGACTGCTTAAACAAATAAACTTAGCATTCTACATTTACTCAATTATTAATCCTTATTTTCATTAAAAATTGCATGTTTGTATGTATTTACTAATTAAGCACCTTCTAAATTTATCATTTATTCCAATTGTATCATCATATTTCAGATGACGAAAAAAGTTCAGAATTTATAGCTTATATTAACATAACTTACTTTAAAAACCTACAGTATTTAGTTCTTAAATGAATTAATCAATTGCTAATGACCTGTAAAAAGGAAAACCTGTATATGCAAATGGAGACAAAATTCAAGTAGCAACAAAATAATACTTGTATTAACTAAATCAAAGTACAGTGGTGCCTCGTATAACGTACTTAATCTGTTCCAGGTGCACATCCGTTAAGTGAATCGTCCGTTATACGAAACGCATTTTCCCATAGAAATACATGTTAAAACATATAATTCGTTCTGCAGCATAAAATAACCATACTGTACCATAAAAAAACGAAAATGGAGCAGTCACCAATTATGCCGGGTAGTCAGATGTTGTGAGGAGGAGGTGGAGGAACACTTTCTTCATACATTCATACAGATACAGACTTTTTACACATTGCAGCGGGCCTTTTTTTTTTAATTGTTTTTTAATCGGATTCAAATTCAGGAGAGGCTACCGGAGCTTGCGGGGTCAACTCCTCTTGTTCCATCCTTTGTTTTTTCCCTGCTGGCTTCTTGAAAAACATGTCCAAGCTGGTCTGTTTCTCTCTCTTCTTCAACATCTGTTGCAAATGACAGGCAAGAGTGTCATTGTAGAGATCATTGATCCTGTTGGCCTCAATTCTGTTTGGATAATGAGTGTTGGTAAACTCCTGAACCTCTCCCCATTCGACAAGGAAGTTTTTGTCAACTTTCACTCCTTCTGATGATTTCTTGCATTGTTTCAATTGAAATCACTTTTCTGGTTTGTAAATACCCTGCACTGTGTTGATGTACCTAATAAACAAAGGAGCAAGCCTAATCCCAACGCTCTGTACTTCAGATATACTGATAATATATTCTAATAATACTAATATATTATAAAAATAACATATTGTCATTGGCAACGGCAAAAGAGTGGAAACATCATTTGCACTTGTTCGTAGAAAGTCCATTGGTCGCCTCACATAACTGCCGAATGGAAAGTCCGTTGTCCGCAGCGTCCATTATTCGAGGCGTACTTTATACGAGGCACCACTGTATTTTTAATACTGTTACCATTTGAATGCAATTTTTAGCACAGGTAAGTTAGACAGAAAACTGTTAATTATGAAAAGGAATACCAAGTGTTATTTACCCAGCCAGATACTGTAGCTGTTCCTAGTACAATTTTAATAGGATATATGCTAAAACTGATTGCTGCATAAGGAATGCATGCAAGAGCCCACATAAAATATGAGAAGATTCAAAGAGTAAATACAGAGTAAAATTACTTCAGATCAAATTTGATCATTAATTTTTAATTTTGGATGGTTTATGTAGGTAATTTCATACCAATGTTGGGGTGTTTTCATAGAATGCCTCAGTACTACATGTTCCTATTCTGATGACTGATACTGTTTCGACACTATTGGTTGACTCAGAACAAAGAGTAGAAATTATGATACATCAAACATCATATTTTTATATATGATTCTGCTTGTTTCTATGAGTATCAAGGTGTAAAAAATATTCAAGGAGTGTTCAGAAAGTATTGATCATTACTTATTCCCACAAAATAAGTAATATGCAAGACATGTCTAATGATCAGGATATCTCCTGACCAGCAGACATGCCAGTGACTAATGGTTTCTGTTGGTGAAAAAAAATTCACACATGTGCACGTAGGTCCCCCAAGGAATGCTCATGCACATGTATGAATTTTGAGGGACAAATTTGCTCATGCAGGGTGTCCTTGAAATTTGCTTCGGCAGTACTAATGATGGAATAGAAGCAACTCTGGAAGTCTTTGCAAGACATGCTGTGCAAATGATGACCCCACTTCCTAGACTCGGTGATTACAGGTGATGATGAATCATGAGTTTATAGATATGACCTGGAAACCAAGATGCAGTCATCACAGTGGAGACAATCATCAATCATCATCCAAAGCTAAAAAATTATGGCAGATGCATAGCAACATCAAAGCAAATTTGACTGTCTTCTTTGACTTCTATGATATGGTGCATCACAAATACACACCACAAGACTAAACTGTTACCTGATCATCCAACATTGCCTTCATGATGCTGAGATATAAATGATCAGCCCGTGCAGCAGGAACTTGGAAGTTCCATTATGACAATGCACCTGCTCATGTTTTGCATCCAATTCAGACTTTCTTGTTCAAACACATTTCTCTATTTTCGTCTAAATTTCACCATATTTGCAAGAGATGGAAATGCCCAAAAAGTTTATAGATTGAGTGTTGAACACAAGATTGTGTTATTAATTAAACACTTGGCTTTTTTTCATCTTTATTCAATTGATATGGGTACTTCTACACGTTTCGGACACTTAGTCCCTCATCAGTGAAACAAAAAAAAAGTTTACAGATGTTTCACCCTCCTGGAGAGTTATCATTGATCTCCTTTAAAAATTGCTGTAGGTTTGGTTTTCTCTGCCACAAGATGAAAATATCATCAACATATCTAGTGTATAAGATAATAAGTTATTGGAATTTGGGTAGAATTTTATTTTCTAATTGCCGCACCACAAGCTCACAAAATATTGCTGGGGTGGGACTGCCCATGGGTACTTCTCTTCCTTGTAAGTATACTTTGTTCTCAAATTCAAAGAATGATGTAAAAGATACAAGATGCACCAGCTCCAGTATATGATTGTGATGTTATCATGCATCATCGATGTAGGTAAACAGGAAGACCCATATAGCACAAAAACAAAAAGGTATTTTTATAGATGGATACATTGTCTAAGACAGTCATGTATTCCTTGTCCACCTTGGTATTGTCCTTGGTATTGAGACATTCTATCACCTGCAGCAAGTTGTTAACTGAAAGTGGATGTTAAGTAGCCTTAGCATGGTAGAATTTGACCAGCTGTTCTTCGATCAAAACTGTCGGAGAATTACATTTCTCAATAACCGGACGTATTTGGTTTCCTGGCTTGTGCATGGACTATGGAGCTGTGTAAAAGTCATGCCAAGGGAGCAGAGGTGAATCTTTTAACCCTCTGTTGTAATGTTTCTAAAAAGTTGACGGGTGCTAGCTGGCATTCATGTAGGCTGATCATTTGAGCAACATTACATTACTCCTTTCGATTTAGCCGCTTTCATCAGAACTTTGTTATTTTGTTCCAACCATTGGCACGATTTGTGTATAACATTCCGAAAATGTTGCGTGTCCGAATCATTGCTTTTCTTGTGTGCTGGTCTGGAAATCTTTCTACAAGTAGACCAGGAGAGTGAAATATCTGTAAACTTTTTGGGCATTTCTCTATTTTGTTAGGCTGTCTACTGTCCTGATCTGGCTCCATGTTGATTTTTGGCTGTTCTCTAACCTAAAGGTGCTGCTGAAAATAAACCAATTTGAGTCACAAAAAGACATTACACAGAACACAACTGTGCAGCTGAATTCCATTCCCAAAGTGGCCTTCCTGATGTGCTTCCAACAATAAAGGAACTGCTGGGAAAGTGTATACAAGTCCAAGCAGACTACATTGAAAGAGATTAGGGTTTCTGATCTTCAAGTGGATAATTCTATTCTTTCCAGCTAAATGATTGATACTTTTTGAACACTCCTCATGTATGTGATCATGATGTCTGATGTCTCTTCACATATTTAGGTCCATCTATCTATGATGATGGACCTAATACATGTCATTAGAAAGAAATAATCTCTAAACACATAACTGGATAGTTTCCAATAATTAATTTTGTTTCTAAATAGATCAAATAAGTAAAGATCAAAGAATATATTCAATAATATTGAAAGTATTTTATTAAACAAACAAGTTGAATTTTATAATATTCAAACTTATTAAAATTTTTCTTACAAATTTTGATTTTCATGTTACATTTTATAACATGTGTTAACAAAATAAATGTTTATATAGTAAATTAGCAATAATTTCAAGTTGAAACTAAATACAATTCTACATTTATTAAAACATATTTAAATCAAATGATTATTCAAAACAGTTACCTGATGCCAAGTTCTTATAACTCCTTGAGTATGAATGTTAAACATAGGCACTGAAGCTATATTTCTTCCTGTAGGTACAGGTAGATTTCCTTGAAGAAGAGGTGGTCTTGCAACTAAAGTCCCAAACTGATTTATTATTGGAACTAATGTTGAAGGTCTTATGTTTGGTTGTATAGGTCTCTGCTGATTAGGCACTGAAACTGCACTATGAGCTGAAATGTTATTTCTCCATGCGGGACTTCCTGCATTTCTATCGGTAGTTGTCTGGGTTATTGTGATTCCTTGTTTACCTAATGACTGTGAAGTCCACTGATTCTGAATTCGGGATATATTTCTTACTTCAGTTGTATTAGTCGGGCCCCAATTTGAAGTAGCAGTTTTATCGACCTGTGACTGAGGCGACTGTTTCCGTTCATCTGCTCCTCTCTGTGCAACAGTAGAAGACTGATTAGTGGGTGGTGTAAAATTTCCATTTTCATTAAAACCAAATGAAATTTTCTGATAAACTGGAGTATTATTTACAATATTTACAGTTACTTGATTGTTCTTTGAAAGAACTTTATTAATGGCTTGCGAAGGAGATTTAGTATTCCCACTAGCTTCAACCTGGAGATTATTTGTCTTTGCCAATTCAGATAACGTTATAGCTTGTTTAGGAGTCAAATTTCCTATTCTTTCATCTTTATTGCTTACTGAAACAGGAAAACTTTTACTTTGACTAACTTTGCTCACTGTTATTTGTTCTTTAGGTTGGGAATTATGTATAACCGAAGTCCTCAAATGACTTGTACCTAAACAAATTACATCATCATCCGATTTATTTACAGTCATAGTAATATTTTGTGGATTATGAAAGTTCGGATGAGGACCGTAATTCATTGAGGCTGGAATAATTGGCATAGGATTGTAAGCTGGTGGCATTAATAAACTATTAATAGTATTTTGTATATTAAGTGTCTGTTGAGAAATATCTGAGTGAACACCATTTTTTTTAGTTACATTATTTGAATCAATTTTATCTGATGTAGATTTATTTTGACTAACTTCTTCACTCTTGGAAAAAGCTTCTGAAAGTTTGGAATGATACATATCATTACATAATACTAATAACTGTGACATTTCTTCTGATGACATATCTAACATGTGCGGAGAAAGTTCTTTCTTACACTTTTGTCCTTTAGTCAATAAAATACAAGCTAATTGCAAGCTTCTTATTGTATCAATTTTCCTCATTTTAACTTTGTATAATTCTAAAGAAAACTGTGAAGCCTTTTCCATTAAATGAATTTTATGCAGTTCTTTAAATTCCCTTGCCAGGATTGAAGTCAGAAGTATAACCGAATGCTCTTGACTCTGTTCGAGTTCTAAAATGCTAGCTGTAGCGTAAGCATCTAACTCATTATAAACGTTGTAGTTACTCAAGGAGGGAATGGGCCGTAAAAGTTTATCTTCTTGTAAGCGTTCAATTGGCATGTCTCTTAAACTAAACACATTTTCAATTTTTGGTATGGATTTGTTAACAGATAAATCTTTATTTACTACAGAAGATTCTATTTCACTGTTTTTAGAGTTGGCTGTTTTGGTCATGAGATCTAATGGATCAGTTTGTATTGGATGTGAATTATCACTACACAATTCTGAAGACTTTTCTTGTACATTATCTGTAGGCACATTTGTAGTCTGTACATCAGGAAGAGATTTTTTGTTAAGTGTATCACTTGGACTTGTTAAAAGATCTTCAGCAGTAGCAGCAACAGCACTTACAACAGTAATAGTAGTATTAGTTGCGGAAGCAGATTCGGGTGTAGTTTTTTCATTGTTTTTTACTTCTTTTTCGGAACCAACACTTGATGCATCGTCTGTTTTTTGTTGATTGTCTTTTGTAGCATTTTCAGTTAAAGAAATTTTTAAAGGTGCATCTGATTCATCATTATGAATTTCAGATTTTTCTGGAAAAGCAAAAATATTTGGATCAAGATCATCTTCCTCGGGAAAACTTAAAAGAAACAATCCTCTATTAACATTGATGACTTCACAGGATCCTTTCTTATTCTTTTCTTTTTCAGGATTTTCTTTTGTTTTATCATTTTGTGTTGATTCAAAATTTTCAGTTTGTACAGGATCTTTAAGAGAAATTGTTTCGGAACTTGTTTTACTAATTTTGAGTTTCTTCAGTTTAGATTCGTACTTTTCATTAAAACTGTTCTCCGAATGAACTTTTTCCACAGTTTCATAATCTGTATTATCTTTTGACTTTTTTCTTTTCTTTAACAAGTCTTTATGCTTTCGTTTCCTTAGAATCTTGCACACAAGATTTTCATTTTCCCGATGTTCAGAATTATGTATTATATTATGTACCTTATACATTTTGTGTGCATTAATACTTGAATTTTTCTTTCTCTGTTTTTTAAATTTCAAATCAAAGTTAGTTTTTTCAGTATCTTCAGAGTTTTTAAGGTTTTTCTGATTAATAGACACTATTAATTTTAAAGGAGGAACAGCTGTAGTTTTATCCTGAGCATCTTGTTTATTTATCGATAAATCCATTGGATTATTATGAAAAGTGTTTGTTTTATCAGTAAGATCCTTACTTAAAGAGTGCACAGTCGAACTTTCCTTTGAACTTTTTGGAACTTGTTCATGTTCAGCTTCTTTTATAAATTTCTTATACAATTTAAATTGCGAAAAACATGGTTCAGATACAGTTGAGTGATCCGATTGATCACCCGCTACTGTTTCTTTATCTGAAAAACATTCACCATCACTACAGGATTTTAAATTTGTATTATTTAGTTTTGTATAATCTAACAATGTGCACCGTCTACAAAGACGGTCATTAGAATTTTGAACGGTATATTTTTTCCCACATCTCCAACACGATCTTAATTTTTTATATCCGTAAAGTTTAAGTTTCTTAGTATCAGTGTATAATGGAATGTTTGACTTTCTTTTATTTATTCGTTTCACATTTAGATCAGTACTATCAGATGATGCATAATTTTCCTTTGACTTCACACCAGATTTTGAATCAGCCATATTCTGTAAATTCATTGTTTTATTTGAGGTACTAATACAGGATGCATCATCACTAGATGAATCTCTATGGATTAAAAGTTTGGCCGAACCCATACTCATTCGAGCTTTCTTCTGTTTAAAACTGCATATCGAAGATGAATCGCTTCTAACTGGGCTCTTCTCGTTTTCTGAAGATCTTGTACTTTCATTTTCAGTATTTTCTATAGACAACTTTCTTGTCACGGAAAATGACTTATCCATAGTTTTCAAAATATGACCTACAACATCATATTGATTATTACTACTTTTGTTATCTGATATGTTTTGCAATTGAAGACTTTCAGCTTCATCGTCAATATTTTTTGAATTTAATGCATCTGATTTATTCATAATTTTTAAAGACGTCAATGTATTTTCATTATTTGTATCATTGCTGTTTTGAAAAATAGGAGTTATGGATAAACCTGCTGGAAGTAATTTTGTAATTGGGAGATTTCTTTCCATTTGCTCACTTTGCAAACTTTCCGAAGATGTCGAATGTTTCATATTAGAACTCTGATAACCAATTTTAAATATACTTGTTGATAAACTACTCATTTCTTGTTTCTGGTTTGTTAATTGTAAGCTTTTATCTTCAAAAGTTTCACTTTGTGAATTACTGAAAATTTGGCTAAGATTATTTAGCACAGTTTTCTCTGTCTTATCATCATTCTTACAGGAACTATTAGAAACAGATTCATCCTTTTGTGATTTATAAGAATGTTCAGAATACTGCTCACTTGTATCTGATATTTTTAAATTAAGAGGACTATTGATGTCATTATCTTCACAGTCGGATTTATACGGTTCTGTTAGCTTATCATCTTCTTCAAATGCATACACATCACAACATTCAGAAAGAACAATAGTTTTATATACTTCATTTTTATTTGTGCACTCTTCATTTTCAAGATTGGTGGAATGTTTCGTCCTGTCTGACAATGCTGCATTGTAGCTATTTGTATTTTCGGTTGACTTATACGGACAATCTTCGTCAAATGGAGATGAACTTCTGCTAGCATCTGAACAAGAAGCCTCAGATATTATTTGCCATTCTTCGTTATAGAAGTTATCACTACAGTCTGATGATGGTGGATTTGCTACTGATAGCTTTACGTTTTGAAGAGAGTTTGCATGTGCTTCTGTTTCCATATTAACATTTTCTCCATTATTAGTAGATTCAATTTCATTACTATTATTTATCCCTTCTATTGATGTATTAATACTTGTTTCACTAGGTATAGCATTAGAGTATTTTCCACCAATTGGCAATGGAGGTTCTGGTACCTTTATCTGCCTCAGTATACGAAGTAAATTGCTTTTTTCAGAACTGTTATTCGTCATCGAAGTATTCTTATTTGAAATCTCCCATTCATTTGCTTCAGAATCAAATGGGTTTTCTGCATTGATTTTCTTTTGCTTTTTCTTCCTGTAATGCAATCTTCTACTTTTTCTAAATTTTTCTAGTGTCAAATTACTAAACTTATAGTTATATCCACTTTTCTTCAATTTCTGTAAATAATATTCCACCACCGTTTCAGGCAGCCTTTCCATTACAACCACAGGCTGATCCATTCTGAAAATACACATAAATGTTACAATAAATTTTAAAATTTCCAATACATTAATTGTGTCCTTCAAAATATATTAAATAAAAGAAATTTATTTAGCATTTAAAAATTACATTATATTAAAATATATTTATGTCTTAACTTTAAAATATAATTTAATTATGTACAGTACACTATAATCTATTCATTTCAATCAGAGCTGGCCCAAAAGTTTTTGGCACCCTAAGCAGATTTTTGTCGCCACAGCCAGCATCATACCCGTTGTAGGGTGACACAGTCAACTGATGCTGGCTGCGATACTTTAAACTTTTACACTCCATGTGACTGCCTAGTGGCATATGACTCAAGCCAACCCTGATTGTAATCCAAGATAGTTATCAAAATTAGCAAGACTCAAAAGATATATATTAAAATTTACTTCAATAACCTTTATCTTCAAGAAAATAAGCATTTTTAATCCATTTTTTTCTGCTGCAGACTTACATTTTTGAATTGTTTTAATGTGTGCATTTAATGTTAGTATCAATAAAACCAGAATTTATACTACTTATACTCTCATTTATTTAACTACTTGATGTTAACAATCAATTGATAACACCAGTACAAGAGTCCCAAAATGATCACATTAGCTTAATTAATGTTTTGTATTATGTTATTGAGTTTTATACAAATTTTATTATATTATGTGGCGTATACACTTTTCCTTATACAGTGAAATTTGTTAACTTGGCAAATCCACTATGCCAGCAAACCTGATAAGTCAGCATGCCAAGCTCATTGTGGGTGGAGTTATCAATGCATTAGGGTGGAAACCCTGGGGTTACTGGCATGCCAGTTAAAGATAAAAATTCACATCACCACTCGCAACTGGATAAACATGATTAAAAAGTCACCAAAACCAAATAACCAGCAGAGAAAAGGGGGGATGGAGCTAATGCTTTAGCCCATGTTGAATGGACATCAAGCTAAATGACCCTGTAGCTGTTGAAACAATGGAGAATTGCATATACATGTGAAGAGGGAAGGTAACGTAAGAAAGAGAGAGGTGAGAGGGACAGGATAGTAAGTTTACAATTCATCAAACAATTTCCATACCAGGGGAAGGAATCTACATCATGAAAGTTAATGGCGATATATTTCCCTACAGCCTTATAAATTTTAACTTGCTCTAAATGTCTGAGATGTATAGGCATGTAAATCTATACAGTTTTACATGCAAAGATATCAGAAATTATATCCAGGGGAGTGAAAAAACTGAGAAAATTTCTGCTGTCTGATAAGGTGGCATATTTAATTCCATTAATCCAGTATCTTCGGGTCTGACATGGTGCCACCACATCAGACCCAAAGATACTGGATTAATGGAATTTCACTGTACAATGGTCGTAAAGTAGTGGCAATATACCTAAATGTTACAAATGTGTATATTGTAGGATCAATGTACTTTTACATTCCTTCAATATCAACAACCATCTTTCTGCCAGATACCTCACAGATGTTGAATGCCAGTAACAGAGTTGTTTGCTGATATCCTCAAATTAGTGTCTTACTACATGGATATACCACTCAGATGTAAAAACACTTTCCTGTAAGTGGTTCTTTCCATTGTCTGAATAGATCAAAGTTACAGGTAATCATGTCTAGAGGGTATTGCATATGTTCAAGAACTTGTCATCTAACGTATCCATATATATATCTCTATAATATATAACATGCCACTAAACACATCCCTGGTCCTGTAAGGGCATAGAAGCAGAAGTGTAACATCAAGTACTTTCATGCAAGGCAGATGTGTTCTGAAATACTGCTGTTTCTTCCATACAGCAGTATTTCAAGAAATGCTGATAATTATGCAACACTCACAACTGGATTAACTAAGTACAAATAATGACTATAATTACTGGTGTTATTTTTTTAAACGTTGGTAGTATACATTATTAACAGTCTTGTTCTAAACAACTTCATGATATCACATCTTGTGCTATAATTTTTCAATATCCAAGTATAACTTTCAATTATTTTTGGCTTCTTCTTCCTCTGCAACTAACTGTCTAGCCATCATCAATCCACCTCCATCAGCAACTCAATCAACTGGATATGATGAGATTCGATAACAGAATGACCAAAACATGCCATATCATCCACACTATTACAGCCTTCATGGAATGTTTTTACCTACCATGCCACCATTCAATATGATAATCCATCAGGGCTGCATGCTTCTAGCAATCCTTTGTAACATTCTTTAGCATTCCTTCTGCAATGCACACCAATCTTTACATGCATGTTATTCTCTATTTGAAAACATTAAGGTAGTCTAGTTTGACACAATAAATTCAATATTTTGTACTCATCCATCTTTATGAGCTTCCAAACAGACTAGTGGTTGGCTATCTTTTTTTGCCACTGAACACACAGTCTCTCTTGATCACATCACTGATGTGGCAATTAAAAACTTCCATTGATATATGTACATGCACACACAAATTTTATTATGATTTCATTATTAACAAAAACTGTAGCAATATTCTCAATGTCTAGTTACTTACCACCTAGTCTGTATATTCTGCAAAATACCTAAAATTGTTTTTTTAGTATTGGAATCTTTTATTTTCATTTTTACTAATGGTTACTACAAAAATGTCACTGAATATAAGCTACTATATCATTATGTTTACATTAACACAGCATTGCAGTGCCAAAACAAGCTTGTTTTAGCACTTATAAGGAGCATGCTATCATAATATGAAGCAGAACACATTTCAAAACTGCATAAACAAAGAATTTTCATATATAATAGCATGCTCTTATATGTGATAAAAATAAGAAATTAATCGCTTATAGTTTTTCATTTGAAAATTTCTTTCATATTCCCTATATTTCTGTTATATATCTCTGACTTTCCAGAATTTACAAACTTAAAATAGTAGATTTTAAATAAGATTTCTATTAAATAACGCAAGAGTCAAATAATATCTTGAGTATTTTCAGAGTTATAATTTCATATTTTAAATGAAAATTGTAGAATGTGTTATCTTTCGTGTCTGTCATCATAATGAAGAGCTGAAAATTTTTAAAACAAATTCACTGTAAAATAAGTAATTTTTACTACTTTGTTCTAAGTTTTTAGGATATAACAACTTTGTATTTAAATATTAACATTAGACGTAACTGGGAATTTTAAAGATTAATATTACAATCATAAATTCTACTAATGTACATAAATATATAGTTTAAGAGAAAGCATTAAAATATATTCATATTCTTGTAGTCTTTCAATACCTTTTAATAAAAAAAATTATTTTTATTTCAATAAGTAACTTAAGTACATAGAGGGGATATCATGCCAACAATTTTACTGATTTAAGAGAAAAATTCATATAAAAAGGCATTAAAGAACTTTTATAAAAAAAACGTTTTAATATCCTGCGAATGCTTTCGATATAGCTTCTTACTCTTGTTGTGGACCCTTTGTACATACTGTCAATCTACTTCATCTTCTCCTTTTTCCATGTTTATATTGCGTTGGCATTTCCTTCTTTAATATGTTTTTTCCATTTCTCTCTATCAAAGGCTTTTTCGCTCTTAAGTCCCCTCAGGTTCAAGTCTTCTTCTTGAACCAGAGGGGACTTCTTATGTTGGATCTTCTTATGTTGGAACAATTATGTTGGATCTTCTTTCCAACATAATCGTTCACTCTATGTGGCCAAACCACCTCAACCTACATTCTTACATCTTTTTGCTCAAGAGGCACACCTTAACAGAACCTTTAATAAAATCATTCCTTATTCTATCCTTCCTTGACACTCCACACATCCATCTCAACATTCTCATCTCTGCCACCTCCATCTTTCTATCTTGGGCTCTTGTTATTGCCCATGTCTCAGCTCCATATAACATTACTGGTCTAACAACTGATTTATACATTTTCTTTTCAGATTGTAGCTAACTTTCTTGTCACATAACACACTGCTCAGCTTCCTCCAGTTCATCCATCCACATTGAATTCTATGCTGCACCTCTGAGTTCAATGATGCACCTCCTCTCATCTCGACAAATGTCCCAAAATATTTAAAACTCAGAACAAAAGGAAGTGGCACATTTTGGATTTTAATATTACACTCATCTCTACCATTCAGAGTCATATAAGCTGTTTTAGTTCTGCTAATCTTCATGCCCCTTTCTTCCAAAACTTTCCTCCAATCTTCCAGTTTCTTCTCAGCCTTGGTTTGGGAAAGTTCACACAGCACAATATCATCCACAAACAGCATACTCTACGGAGCCTCACATTTCATGTCACACACCAACATGTCCATTTTCAGGTCAAACAAATAATGGCTAAGGGCTGATCCCTGATGCAAACCGACATTAATGAAGAACCCTTCTGTAGTACCCACACTACTCTTAACTTGGATCTTTGCTCCCTCGTACAGTACATTTCCTTGATGAGCCTAACATATTTTTCTGGAACATTCTTTTCCCTCAAACATCTCCATATCTCTTGCCTTGGTACCCTATCATATGCCTTTTCTAGATCTGTGAACACCACGTGCAAATCTTCCTGCATTTCCCTGTGCCTTTCCATCAGCTGTTTTAGAGCAAATATAGCATTAGTCGTACTCCTTCCCATCAAAAAGCCAAACTGTTCCTCTCCAATCTCAGATTCCTGCCTAATCCTTTTTTTCTACAATTTTCTCTCAAATCTTCATAGTATGGGACAATATCTTTATACCTCTGTAATTTCCGCAATTCTGTACATCCCTTTTACCTTTAAAGATCGGCATAAGAATGTTCTTCCTCCATTCATCTGGGATCTTCTCCTGCTGCTAGTTTCTTCATAAGGTCCCAGAAAATATCAATTCCTTACCCAAATCTCTCCAACCCTCAACCAAAATCTGATCAGTGCCTTCTGCTTTCCCCATCTTCATTTTCCTAAGCATACTTTCCACTTCTATGCTAATATCTTGCACCACTCCTTCATTTGTCTCTCCATTCTTATATAAAGTTCTGGAGTTTTCTTCATTCAATAAATTCTTAAAATATACTTTCCATCTTTCCTTGACCCTTTCCTAATCTTGTAATACCACTCCTTTATCATCTTTAATCAGTTTAATAGAGGTAAAATCTTTTGATGCCTTACCTCTTCCTTTGGCAATTCTCATCAACTGCCTTTCACCACCTTTCCTTTCAAAACCTTTATAAGCCTCTTCTAAAGCCTTTGATTTTGAAATAGTCACTGCCTTATTAGTCATTTTATTTCCAAAATGGTAAGTTTCTTTATCTTCGGGCCTTCCCATCCAATCCCACCTTTTCTTAACTGCAGATTTTACCTCAGTATTCCACCACCAAAGTTCCTTTCCTTCTGGCGATCTCTTTCCTGAAGTTTTCCCTAAAACCTTTCCTCCAACTTTCAAAATGCAATTGTTATTCAGCTACCACCATATTTGCACATCATCTGGGAACTGGATTTTTTTTAAACACTTTTACCTTAAACTCATTCCTTAATTCCTTTTCTTTCAATCTCCACCATTTGATCCTTTGTTCAATCTGGCCAACACAATTCTTACAATGGCCCATAAGAAAGTCACAATCCACCAGGAAAACTCGTGCAGCAACACAGCTTTCTCCATTTAGCACCTTACTGTTTCTCACTTCACTCGGATGTCTCCTGCAGCACAAAGAAACAATTAATCTGGCTGGATCTAACTCCACTCATGTATGTAACCAGCTGATTCGCTTTCTTCTCAAAGTAGGTGTTAACTAGTGCAAGGTCAAAAGCCACAGCATGATTGACTAGTCTTTCTCCCACTCTCCACCTCCCAAGAACTCTTCTTTCTGCATTCCTCATCTTCCCAACATGACCATTTAAATTGCCCCCACAGATTAATCTCTCATTAGGAACATATATTATAACTTGATCAAGATATGTCCAAAAGTTTGTCTTTTCTTCTTCTCCACTACCTGGCTGAGGAACAGATACACAATCATAATGAAAATTTCATCAACATCCAACTAACGCACATAATTCTATCACACCTTCATTTAACCTCACAGATTTTGTCTTTTAGAACTTTATCAATTATGATACCTACTCCATTCCTTCCTCCCTTATTCGCTCCAGTCACGAACAGTTTGTACCCTTTACCAAGTTCTTTAGCTTTATTTCCTTTTCATCTTGTCTCTTGCATGCACAAAATGTTCACTCTCCTTCTTTGCATAAGATCGACCAACTCTCTACTCTTCCCATTCAATGTTACGATGTTTAAAATACCTATTCTTATACTTGTCTTCTTCCTCTTCTCTTTCTGGACTAGCTTCTTTCTCTGAACCTGTCCTTGGTTCGGTAGTCCTAGCTCATTTGAAAGTTTTTGGGCAACATGACTGCACATTGTTTCAGGGGGACATCCTAACACAGTCATAACTTACTTGTAGTCTAGCAGACTAAAAGTAAGTTATAATTGTCATACTGTCAATGACCTTAATATATCCCTTGTTTACTGCTTTACTCCTTAATGCTCACCAAATCACTTCTCTTGGAATTCTATTGTAGACTCTCTCCAGGTCAATTAAAATCACTTATAAATCTTTTTTCTTTTCTAGATGCTTTTCTATCAGTTGGCACAGGAGGAAAATGGCCTACTGTTGATCTTCCTAGCATGAACTCACACTGATTTTCCTTGACGTTCAAACACATTCTCAACTTTCTCTCAATAAGTCTCTCCCAGATTTTCAATGTATGGCTCATCAACTTTATGCCTCTGTAATCTGGGAATCATGAATGTCATCTTTGTTCTTGTATACTGATACAAGATAGCTTTTTCTTCATTCCTCTGGCATATTTCCCATGTTCAAAACTTTATTAAATAATCCAGTTATCCATTCATGGCCTCAGTTGCCCAATGACTTCCAAATCTTCACTGGTATTCCAACTGGGCCCATAGCTTTCCTATTTTTCATTCTACTCAGAGCATTTTGACCTCATTTACAATTATTACTTCAATCCTGCTTTCCTTCTTGTCCATCTCCAGATCCATATCAACGTTAGATAGAAAGTTCAATAGACAATAGAAGTATTGTTTCCAATGCTCTCTAATGTCTCTCTCATCAGTTAGAACTGCATCTGTATAAAATTCCTGCTCTTCTTTTCTCTTAACAAAAACTTCTCAACACATATACAACAAAAATCCATCAAATGAATACATTTTAACCAGGACGCATAAATTTGTAAAATACTATTTGATACAATTGCCAGAAAATTGATGAAACCATATTGCAGTAAGAGTTTATAATTTTAAAAAAGTGATCAGAATAATAAAGAAATGGAGTTTGAATGATTTTTTACTCACCCTTGAAAAAGCAAGATCAATGAATAGCCCAATTCCAAGTTTGTTAAAGAAATGGTGGTAAAAGCAAGGTCCATTAAGAGTAAAGAAAAATATTTTAAGAAGATACAATGCTTCTTCAAAATAATTAAAATAAAAGTTGGCGTGACATCCAACCTCAATACGTTTTTACTACTCCTAACAAGATACAATGCTTTTTCTGATACTTGATTCTGCCTGCAACCATATAAGAATGAACACTTACAGAATAAAGTAATGGTATATCAAAGTAGCTTTAATTAATACAGCTGGATAAGCAAACCAATGACAATTGGTTTGCTTATCCAGCTGTAAATTGTTCATTTGAAACACTACATTTCAAATAAAACATGCAGATAAGCTATCAAAGACAAAAGACATTCATATCATTAGTTCCTAGAATTATCAAGGAAATGAATGTCTTTGTTAGCTTATCCACTTATAGCTCACTATATACCACTGCATTACAAAATAACACATCCTGTAAGTGTTCATTCTTATATGGTTACAAAATCAAGTATCAGAAACAATATTGTTTCTTAAAATATTTTAAAAATCTTAACAGACTCTACTTTTACCACCATTTCTTTAACAAACTTGGAATCGGGCTATTCATTGATCCTGCTTTTTCAAGGATGAGTAAAACTCCATTTCTTTATTGTATTATTACGATCACTTTTTTAAAATCGTAAAATATTACCGCAATACGATTTCATCAATTTTCTGGAGGTTCTATCAAATAAACTTGACAGGAAAATTTGTACTATGCGTCATGGTTAAAGACCAAATTAAATAAGCAATTATGATTATAAAATAGTAAGAAAAATGCTAAATTCAAGTAACCGAATTTAGATTTTTTTTTGTTATTTTAACCTGGAGGGTTTATTTTAACCCTTTGACAACATATTAGGGTGTTGTTTTTACAAATACTTTTTACTTTTTCCTGCTTTAGATTCAATATTATTTTTCAGTCTTTTAAGTAATTTATTAGTATGTGCAGTATATTACTCTTACAATTTTTATTTTACTTCTGAATACCATTTTAAATTACACATTAAATTACAGTACAGTTTCAACAAGATGTTGGTGCACAAGAATAGTGACACAACTCAAAAACATAGTTCTTCCAGAACCATTTTTTTGAGTTGTGTCACTATTCTTGTGCACCAACGAAGAAATGAACCTGGAGATGGGGCGGGTCATAAGTAATTTTATTCTGATAAAATTACTTATTTTCTTAAAACTGTGTTATGCACATTTCTGTTTATGTAAATACGATTCAAATTACTTGTTTATAGTAGATTATAAAGGATATAAATTGATGAAAACTTAAAATTACTTCCAAATTAAACGATTTTTATCAAATTTCTTATGTTTTTTCGGCATTTCACAGACTTTTCGAACATACGAATTTAAAAATCACGAGGCTTCGTTCCACGTTGCGAAATCGTGCCGTTTTCCCGCCAAATTATTGCATATAAAATATGACAGGTGGCGCAATAATGTTATTAATTTGCTTTTTTTTAAAGATTTTAAAATAATTTCTGTTAATAATTGTTATTAATTAATAACGGTGAGAATTATATTAATAATAATAAAAGCTTAAAGAATTGTAAAAATAGCTGCGTAATAAAATCTGAAACGACCTTGAAACACACTTTCAAGGTCAGCGCGATGTCTACTAAAATTATGATAATCCGCTTTCGCGAGAAAAATTCGCAACGAGATAACTGATAAAATCGTTGCTGACAAAGCCGTTTATCTATTGAAAGAATTTTAAATAGATAAAATCTTTCATACAGCATAATTTCGTTTTGGCATTTGTTTTCTCATTTCTACAACGTACTCCATTGCTTTCTAAGCGGTACTAAATGATTTATTACGGGAGATTATCGCAATTAATCAGAACCACTTCCTGAAGCTTAACTTATTTCAAACAAACGTTATCTATATTCAACTCGAGGAGGATAGTTTTTCCTTAATGGTTGTTTTCAAAAACCCTAACGGTCTTTATAATGGTTTGCAGAAGCTTTCAAACACCCGAACAGTCCTTAATGGCTTACAAAAGCTTCAAAACACCCGAGGGTTTTGTACACAGTTGTGATCAATTAAGAAATTTTAACCCCATTCTTTTAGTAACTAACGCCCTAAGGGATTCAATCTGGATAGCGATTTGACAATTTGCACTGCTGCGAGTTAATTCATAAAAGAACATTGCACAGGTTTATAATTAAAAACACGTTTTAGAACAAGCAAGATAAGAAGTTCAGTATCTCCTGCTGAGAAAATTGCGGTCTTCATAAGCCCAACAAAAGTAGGTCAATTACTTGTACAAACACTGATATCAATGGGACAGGAGATAGAGGAACCACTCGATCCAGTTTTTGACGGCCGAAAATGCCGGCCTGTCCGATCGGGCCAAAGGATAAAACCATTCGCACAGCTCTCCGGAGCCAGAGAGCCACACTTACTGAAGTTTATAAAACAGAAGTGTATTATCGAACGATTAACAATGGCTAATTGTGTACATTTATGAATACTAACTATATGATGTTTGCATAACTATTATAAATTACTTTCCACGCAGCTATTATTTTAATATCTGTAATATTAGCCCACCAGTGGTGGTGTGGATAAAACTACTGAACACACTAGTTAGTTGTGGGTTCTCGCTTGACCACGTGGAATGCTCCGGGTTTTCTTCACTAAATGGAAGCCAGTTTCTCTTAAAACATCTCCAAGGAGTCATTTCCTTCGGCAGATCGTTTATGTGTCGCGTTGTCATAACCTAACATCTGTAATATTAACAGAAGTTATATATGCACGATATATATATATGACACGGTAGTAACAAGATATCTAACGAGACAGTAACATTGTACTTCGTCCAGTGTGTTTCGTTTTTACCTTCCCCGCTACCATCTTTTCAAACGTGACATCCTCAGTGCACTGCCAGAAAAGGCCAAAGAGGACGAACCGATCTGTGGGTCCGGCAATTCGTAACAAAAGACCGGATTCGGCAATTCCACTATGGCTTTTCAGGATTTCTGAACAGTACTCCATTACCATTTTCATTCATAAATAAAGAAAAGGGGAACGTTTATGTAACGAATTCAATCTTATTCGTTATCTTGGATCTTTCATTTCGAAATGCTCATGTATTCGAGACTCATCACAAAACAATGAGTCAATTCACTATTCTGGAGGATTCCGGTTCAAGTCAAACCCGTTTATTCTTGGTTATGTGAGAGGAAAAAGGTTTCTGTTAAGAGGTATCACATGGTTCAAAATCCTTCAGGTGCATCAAATTTGAGTGATTTCACCTGATTTACCTCGTTGCTTCCCTCGAAACCTCCCCCACCGAGGACACCCGAGGTAATAGCCTCGAGTCAAAAACTCTGGGGGGTCTAAAATTGAATCCAGATGGTCGGCAAACTTCAATGTATTTTTCGGATGGTTTGAACCGGATAAGTCAATTATCGTCTCTCAAAGCCCCTCGTGGTTATAGCCCACTATGGGGCCAAACACGAAGGGTAAGAGGAAAAGCGGTTTGTGCCCGCAAGGAAAGAGCTAAAAATGAAAAAGAAAATTAATGAAGTATCTATTTTTTATTTCATATTTGTAATTTCACAGAATTTTAAAAATGTTTTCTATAAAATATATGAAGCATGCTAAAAATATTTAATTTTGTGGTATTATCATATTTCAAAACTAATTAACAATATCATATTGGACTAAAAAAAATACGTTCAATTGTTTCGTCATTGATTAATACAAGAATATATCATTTCGTATTATTAACTGTTCAAGGATACTTTTCAAGGTACTTTTAATTTATTAACAATAAAAAAAAATATTGTTATTATTCTCATTTCGCATATAATAAATGTAAAAATTATTATTAAAACTCCCTTACTAACAATTTTTCTATTGGTACTTTTATAATTCAAAGATTTAGGCGAATAAATTTTAAATTTCATCATCATGAAATTTTTTATACAAAGGACATAAACACAATATTCTTTCTGCTTGAAAATCAATACTGCTCTTTGTTCCAGAACGAAAGTAGTAACGTTACTCCAAATGCTATTAATGTACCAGTACGTCTCCTCCCCTCCTGGCACATCCGTCAAATACTGAAACTAGATACGCCCTATGACACATAATTACAGTCTATAAGAGCATTCTGAATCATCATCATCGTCCGTATCCCCTTATGCTTCCACATTATATACTTTATCATCATTCTACTTCTTAAACCATACTTTCTATTGAAGTGGCATTATTTTTACTTTAAATACTGATCCATTGTTTATTTAGTCTCTAGTTTTGTATTAATAAAGATTAAGCATCAAAATTAATCTTGAGTTTCTTCTATTAATTGAACATTTAATTAATCTCTACTTAATGTAGCGTAAAGATTAGTTCAATGCCATCTTGAATTTTTTCTATTCGATTCAATACACATCTACTGAAGATAGGTTCAAGATCCATACGATCCAAACCATTTATATTATCTTTTTTTCGCTTTTAGCACTTACTGTGTGCTTAAATTATGCGGTATTTTAATGACAATCGTAATAAAATAAAATTATTTTTTATTAAAATCTTGCTGGGTATTAAAATTACAGTCGACCACCTATAACACTGTTAATTATTCCGTTTTATATGAATTCCATGTTGTACACACGTATTTGTAAAATCTAAGTGACTCGTACAACATGGAATTCATATAAAATGGAATAATCAACAGTGTTATAGGGGGGTCGACTTGTATTTTATTAATCTTCAATTCTGGAACGTATTCAAAATTCTTCGATCATCCCATCCGTCACGAATGCAATTATGTTGACGGTAATAAAGAGATTAAATCATCACAACTCTCTTGAACATAGAAAAAAAAATTATTATTAGAATTTCTAATGCATTAAATACACATATAAAAACAATATTACTTTATTTTCATCACTTAAAAAAAACCTTTATTAAGTTTCACATACTTTTCACGAAATATTAAAGAAAATTTCGTGAGGAATTTGAATTATCACCACGATTTATTATATAATTAATTATAATTACCCTGTTTATATATTCTTACCACGTTTTATAATAATAATTATTATTAAAAAAAAACAGTAAGCGAGTCCTCGATATTCATTAAATATATTTATTGTTAAAAAGCACGTGTATTTCGTACACGGGAAAATACATCACCCTTATTAAGATTTATTGTGTTAAGTATCAAGGTAGCACGATAAAAAAAAAACATATATATGCCCAGTGTGCTGTGTAATAAATAAATAAATAACAAAAGATATATCGCAGCCGGTCGTTAGACTAAGCACTAGTGTACTCGCTTTACAACTACAACCCCCGTGGCCTCATTTATCCGAGGGGGTACATTCTTTCGTGTAGTTGTACAGCAGCTGCAGAGAATCTGTTCCCAGTTTCTCATTCGTACAGAACAGACGTTCCTTTTTGTTCATCGAATTGTTGTGCGTGTTTAAAATATTTACACACACGAATTTTAAGAATTTAATATGTAAAAAAAAAGCTTTAGTTTATTTAATTTTAGTTGTTAAAAATATATATGTTTAGATAGAGCTTAAGATAGAGGAGGAAAGAAAAAATAAAAATCTTAAGTAAACATTGCTCACTAAAGTTGGCAAAATTTCCTTTGGCAAACAGTTCGATTGCTTAAAGCGTGCAGTAGTAGTAGTGATTAATGTCATTACGGATTTAAAATTACAACACTCCCTTCGAAATTTAATTTAGTTCTTTTACGAAGGGAATTAAATTTAAATTCTAATCTTAAAAAAAAAATGGAAACGGAAGAGATTTATCCGCTTGAAAGTACAAAAATAACATCCTGTTCTTGCTTCCCCCATTTTTTTCTCTCTCCCTCTCTCTAAACAACGTTAAAATATCCTCTTACGTGTAAGAGGCCCAAACGCCCTTTTATTTACTTCGAATTTCGACCAATCAGAAACGCAGAAATTTGCCACATCATCAATCACTACGTATTTCACAACCTACGTGTTATCGCCCCCCACATTCTCGTGTATATAAATAATCAAAATTTAAACACGTACGAGTAATAATCTACGACCAATCAGAGCGCTTTTTTTAAAAAAAAAACAAGATAACGAAAAAGAAAAGTAGTATATTACTCCTTCTCTACCGTCCAATCTTTTTCAAATTACGTTAGAAACAGGAACGACAATTTCCTGTTCACTAACACAGGAAGCCGTAACCATGGAGACTGGTATTACGTCACGCAGATAGACACGGTTGCTTGTTGTCTGCATTTTTTTTTCTTTCCTTCGCGTGTGTTTGTATGTGTATGTGCGCTTGTGTGTGTGTGTGTGGAGGGGGGTCTGTATGTCGAGTGTGTGCGCTTGGGCTATGTGCGAGCGTATTAGTTTTTTGTATGCCCTTTATCTGTTTACGTATCGATTAAAACACAAAACGTCTATTTACGAAACACTAAAATTTGTATACGTAACTAAAACACGGGCAAAAACACACCAGTTATTTTAATTACACGAAACGATTTATTGCCCTTTATACTATTTAAATTTCGTGAATTCTCTCTCTTTCTCTTATGCTGTAAGTGATTACCAATTTGATAAAGACCATTAACAGCACAATGTAAACTCACAGATGGTCTACTACACCCTTACACGTCGCAGCCCCACAAATCACATGAGCTAGCAATCCGCTTATTGGTTGTGGCGTACCCGTAGCAACAGCAGCATGAAGACGTTTGTCTGGTCCGTGAAGTCAGTTTTGCGAACCCCGTACGCCATTTGTCCTTACTTTAAGAGACGAGTTTCAAAATAAAAATGTTGATGATGAAATATCCTTTGGCAATTTTGCAAAATGTAACGAATCGTAAAACACGTAGGATCGTTACAACAAAGAAAAGATTGACTGTAACGAAATAAGTCTAATTTCCCTCCCTCTCGAAAACGTCACAGGGGTTTAATTATATATTTATTGTTTCTATTATTAATTTTGCTTTGCAGCAAACATGTTTGCTCTTTCGTGTCGTAAACAGAAACGATTCCGATACACGGAACGGGTCATCGAGATGTTTATGTACTGTACAATAACACATTTATTACCCCTTTCTCTACTGCTCTGTTGATAATTTAAGTAAACACATTCTGGTAATGGATCATTTTTCAATTTTTTATTATGTTTTTTTTACTTATCTCGATATATTCTTTATTGCTACGTACAAGTATTTTTTTTTCTTTCTTCTATTCTGTGATAAGGAATACGTTTAGTCTCCCGATAAGCTTATCTTAGAATTACTACTCTTCGTAGCCGATAGGCTATAAAATCTCTTATATATATGGATCGTTTCTGCTCGAATTAATCAAAATCGTTGAAGATCATCCGAGCGCATGCTGTAATTTTCTACTTTAGAAGAATGGTGAGAACTTTGATGATTTCTTCTGGATGATCTTCCTGAAATTCCTCATCGAAAATTTATCACTTTCTCTTCTTAATTTACGTTCCTATCCTCTTAGAAATTACTCCAGTTGAGCTTAAATCTCTTCAATAATCCCATTTTTTTTTTCTTTTTTCGAAATTAATATATCAATCTTCTATGACTTTTGAGGAATTTAATAACGGATATATTGCTTTACCATAAAGTGGAGTTTCTAAATTTTTGCCAATTCTGGAATACCACTGTTTAATAAACTGCATATCTCTTGGTGTTTTATTAAATGGAAATAGTTTTCAAGATGCCAAAGAAACCGATACAGTTTTTTTTTTAATATTTCTTTTTTACCATTCTTTAAGGCACCGTCTTCAATATCGGGAATTTAAGGGTTGAGAAAGAAGAAGGAAGGAAGGAAGAAAGAAAATCTCTTTAAAGTTTTCCATCCATTTTTAGTCCAGAAAATTCAGGAACCGACTTCGATCGATCAGAAATTCCATTACGTGTTTTGCCTGGAATGGTAACAGTCCTGACAGAATATTGATGTGTGCAAAGAGGATCATTTTTCATGCTTGTTTTCATTTTGCTGCACACAATTTTTTTTTGTTTTTGTAGGTTTATTTGCCAAAAAAAAAACAAGAAGAAAAAATTCAAACCAATTCTTGTCGTACAACATCTTCTTCTTCGCCAAGAAGTAAATACATTGTTACTCCTTCCATAATGTAATGTATACATAAAGGAGAGAGGGGTCGTTAAGGCGTACTTTATCCTCAAATCTCTTTGCAAACGAGGACAGTAAGCACTAAAATCCCATTTGATCTATGCAGCTCATTAGCTTTAACTTAAAAGTCATCGTGCTGAAGCTCTTATTTTTAAGTTTCTGTTCTTTCTCCTCTTCACTTAAGGGGTAGAGGGGGAGGAGGGTTCGTTATTTATACTGTTGCCCGGCTCCTTAACTCAATAAATGCCTTCAAAATGAGATCTTTTCGAATATTTATAATGAACTATGTGAGACGATCGATAGAATTCTATTTAGAAGAGGCTGACTTAATGCTGTTAATATTATTATTAATGGCTTTTAGTAAAATTTCCCTCCTGTACGAGCGTACACAGATTTAATTAATTACAATCATTTTATACTTTTTACATACATTTAACACTAAAGTTTAACTTAAAATAATTAATTAATTAATTAAATTCTTTCTTATTATAAAGAAATTGGGTAGATAGAAGTCATCTTTGGGTGATTTATTTTAAACAAATTATTAATAAAACGACCTACCTAATTGGGTAATTTGAATTAATTACCGTTATATTTAACTCCGTTAATTATAGTAATGATGTCGAGGGCTTAAAACCTTAAAATACTGATTTAGAATTGAGAGATTAATTATAAAAATCTTAATTTTTAACACCAATATATGCATATAAACATGAAAGGATACACATGCAACACGAACAGTTGTCAAAAGAGAAAGTAACTAAAAGTAAAACTGCCCACGTGGTCAAGTTATTTTAAGTAGTAGTAGTAGTATAATGAATGAAAACTCTTACCATTGATTATAACATGATCTCTCCCCCTTATGGAGGAGAGTGAATCTTCCGATACGATTATAGAATTATAACATATACATATATGTATATAATATAGCAACGGTTGGGGTGAGCGAAGCACTAGAACCGTAGACGAGGATAGTAAACAGCGGTTATCTGAACACACACGCAGCTCTACACGTTACTGCTATAGGAGTGGCTTCTCGTCTTACGTCATCTCGGCGCTCCCCTTTCGTTGGTCGGAGGGTGGTGACTGAAGGTATAGCGGGGAATTTGTTATAAATTGCAATAGTATTATTATTATTATTATTACAAGCGATTTTTCTATTTTTTGATTACGTTTCACGACGTTTATTGTTTCTTACGATTTATATTTTTTCATTTTCTCACGTGATATTTTTCTAACTATGTTTGTAAAATTAAATTCCCTGTTTCCCCCCTTTAAACTTCATACAATTTTCCACACTTCTAACATTTTTTTAAAATCAATTTATCAAGACTTTAATGATAAAAGATGGATAGCGATGAGACAGAGAGAGAGAGGGGGGTGAGGGGATAACTTAAAATTTAACTCGATTAAAATCTTATTGTCGTTAACTAATTAATGCTAATTAAATTTAATTCCCTTCAAAGTACGTTATATCTGCAAAGTTAAAAGCATGGCGATGGTAATTCGAACGTATTTGACACGTAATTAAATAAAACAATAACGTAGAAACTCCCTCCCCTCTTGACTTCCTGTTAAGATTTCGAGAGAGGAAATTTATGAAAGAAAAGAAGGAGTTTTTCCCCCCTTAAAACTTATACGAAAATTAATTTAATTCCCTATCATTTTATACATTTTGTATCGAGATATATGCAGTTATGTAGTTGCGTGAATCAAATTATCGACATTTTAATTCCTCAAGTTGCATATTAATTATGTTACTGTAACAATTTAGCATAATAATTATTCGACAATCCATTAACTGAGGAATTTAATTCGATAATTAAAAAAATGATAATCACTTTGTCTTTTTTTCAATGATGAAAGAAGGAAATTTGAATGAAAATAATATATATTTATATACTATTTTGCCGTCTTGTAATGTTTATGTGGCATCTGGCATTAAAACTTGCAGCTGTAGTGTTTAATAACTGCGATAAATATGAAAAGAAAAAAGAATAATAAAAGGAAAAAATAGTTTATATATACACATAAAATAATAAATAATGTGTATTTTTCACGCGTAGATGCTTAAAGTAGAAAAAAAGTATGATAGAACTGTATATATATATATACAGTATACTCTAGTAAACTTAAAGTACAGGAAAATTATTCATAGATTATATAATACACAACACAGATGTAATAAATAACAAAACGTATATATGAATTACATATACAGTTATATATATATATAATATTTAAGACTTTATATACTTGTACTTTTCATGTATGAGTACTTTAAAAAAAATAAATATCCGTATACAGTCGACTCCCCCTATAACATTGTTAATTATTCCGTTTTATATGAATTCCATGTTGTACGAGTCACTTAGATTTTACAAATACGTGAGCCGTTCACAGCCCGTATTTGTAAAATCTAAATGACTCGTACAACATGGAATTCATATAAAACGCAATAATCAACAGTATTATAGGGGGTTCGACTGTACAAATATTTCCTCGATTAAATCATAGAAGGTTTTATTTTTAAAAGTACAGTACGTATCCCCCATGTTTTTTGTCGAAGTCTCGGGAAGTTTTTCGAGGTCGGTGTTTATTATCTGGCAACAGGATAAAAAACTGAAACAAATACCCTAATTACTTGTACATTTTCATAGCGATTTTCCATTTCGGAAACATTTTCTTGACTACAAATTCGAGTTTTCCTAATTACAATTCGTCCGATAAGCTCTCAACTTATGAACTAGTTCGCCACTTTCCCACGCTCGACATTCGACAATATTTATAATAATATTCTCAGATATGTTCCCGTGAACCTTGGTATAAACTTCTACAGAATTTGAGTTAAATTTCTCACGTATCATACTAAAGTACATTACTCTATACCGTGTAGTATTTCATGTTTCTAGACTGCTCAACCTATATATATATATATATATAAATGCTTAAGCTCTGATAAGAAAGAGGAGAGATTATATATTATTTATCACACAACTTCAACAGAAGGTAGAAAATTTATACTGGATGCAGGGAAGACGAAAAAAACACACTAATTTTTTCCATTTTCTAATTGATCTTTTCTCACATCAAATGACAATATTCTTTAGCGAAACTTTCCAAACTATTCTGAAATTTAAAAAAAAGAAGAAGAAGAAGCTGAAAATTTCCAAGGAACACAAAAAATTGGCTGAACCGAAAAAATGTATGTAAAAAAAAGGGGAAAGAAAAGAAAAAAATTGATGAAAAGACTCCAGTATTTTTTTTTTCTTTCCTCCTTGTTTATTTTTTTTTCTTTCCTCCACTTATTTTCTCCAATTGAAAACATAAATATAAAAATAAACTGTTTCTATTTTTCGCAAATATGTAAACAATTGTTCTTCTTGTAACAAAATATCACGAGACGATAATCAGATATAATTATTCCCTTTTGTTTTTTAGGCAAGGAATTTAATTTAATTTTAATTTCTTTGTAAATATTTCTCTTTCATTTTATTCTTTCTCTTACATTAAATAAAAATATATATATTCTATACTCAAGTAATTAAGTTAATTTAAATGTAGAATATCCACTAACAATGTATAGTTTATGTGCCATAATTTAAATATAATTATGCAAATAATCGATCGTAATTAAATTTTTTTTAAAAAAATAAGTGTATTTTCAGTAAAAAAAATTGCTATTTTTTTTTTGAAGTTTATTATATGTAGTCTTATGTAATAAATATATTAAATTTTTTATAAGATTATAAAACATATTTAAAATTTATTAAAGTATATATTGAACGAATCTCATATTACACTTTTTTATTTTTAAATTTCAAGAAGAAAATTGATAAAAAGAAAAAATTCTATTCATTGATTCAATAGAATTTTTATCGCCTTTATTCTACGATAATCGTGAATTTTTAATAATTTACACGTTATTTATTATAAATATTTTTCCTTTATGACGTGTATAAATATTTAATAATATTCTTTATGAATAATTTGAAGCAAACTTAAAACGAATCGATTCATTGGTGCCTTATTTAGAAGCCAAGCTACGTGGTTCCCTGCAGTGGAAGTGACAGTAAAATCCAATTTTCTGTTATATCCAGTAGGGATATTTTTACTGCGGGTGGTCAGAGAGTTGCGGTAAGGTTTGAAAAGAATATTTACAATGTCAAATGTCATTATACATTCACTCAAAACAGAAAATCCATTAGTTTGAGCAGAGCTCATCCACCATGTAAGTTAACCATAAATCAATCGATACGATAGTAATTTATGGTGTTTTCTATGTAATATTTGCCAAAAATGTTACCATTTATTGAAATTCTTACTTAATTGAGATATCGGAATCAATTTTCTGCAAGATTTCAATTGTTTAATTAGTGTGTTGCCGGTTTCTGAATGAATTTATAGTTAAATAAAAGATTATTCGTAATTAAAATAGAACTTAAATTGTCTGAAACGTTCTCTTTGTAATATTTATCGTTGAAAAGTAATTTGCTTCATGTATTATTACAACAACACTGTTCTTACACGTTATACAAAAGCAGAAACTGTGTGTTTCAATCTGACCTGCAAGAACACAAAATGTTCTTGCAGGTCAGATTGAAAGAATGTGGTTAATTATACTGAAAGTTGTAAATGGTGCCATTAAAAGGTAATAAAACGTGCTAAGAAGTGTTCTTTTCGAGAAATTCTCTTTACTTACACTTTGTTGTACCTATAACTTTTCCATTTCTGTTATGGATTTAAATTACATTGTCGGTTAGTGAATGCTCGTACCATATTATACTAATAATATTTACGTTTTATTCTCTATTAAATAAAGGTTGTTTTTAAAATAAAACACAGAATAATGATCAATAAAAAAAGGTCTCTTTATATACGTGACCGAAAAACCTTTCGTGTACAGATGAACGTATTCATTCATACTACTTTTATTAACGTCATTTAGAAATATTCATTAGTGAAAATAATTGTATTATAAATTATTCATATTTTCTATACTAATTAATACATACAAACGATATAAATTGACAATCAATAGAAGAATAATGCGCTGAATCCAATACTTTTACTTATTAAATTAACATACATCTGTATTGTAAATTATAATTCATAAATATATAACTCCGTGAAGAAAATCATAATTTCAGTTGCATATAAAATGAAATAATCTTGAAATGGTGCACAATCTCACAAGAATGCAATTGGTTCTGGTGTATTTTTTCCATTTATCAAAAATCAATGAAATTAATTACTGAATCCGATAATAGTAATATAAAATTTAAATCTAGCTGAACGTTTTCCACAATAAATTTTAATCATTAATTAAATTTCTAATTAGTTCTGACATTTTCGTATCAAACAATATGAAAATCAACTACAAGTCGACCCCCTATAACACTGTTGATTATTCCGTTTTNCAACAGTATTATAGGGGGTTCGACTGTACAAATATTTCCCCCCCTTATAACACTGTTAATTATTCCGTTTTATATGAATTCCATGTTGTACGAGTCACTTAGATTTTACAAATACGTGAGCCGTTCACAGCCCGTATTTGTAAAATCTAAATGACTCGTACAACATGGAATTCATATAAAACGCAATAATCAACAGTATTATAGGGGGTTCGACTGTACAAATATTTCCTCGATTAAATCATAGAAGGTTTTATTTTTAAAAGTACAGTACGTATCCCCCATGTTTTTTGTCGAAGTCTCGGGAAGTTTTTCGAGGTCGGTGTTTATTATCTGGCAACAGGATAAAAAACTGAAACAAATACCCTAATTACTTGTACATTTTCATAGCGATTTTCCATTTCGGAAACATTTTCTTGACTACAAATTCGAGTTTTCCTAATTACAATTCGTCCGATAAGCTCTCAACTTATGAACTAGTTCGCCACTTTCCCACGCTCGACATTCGACAATATTTATAATAATATTCTCAGATATGTTCCCGTGAACCTTGGTATAAACTTCTACAGAATTTGAGTTAAATTTCTCACGTATCATACTAAAGTACATTACTCTATACCGTGTAGTATTTCATGTTTCTAGACTGCTCAACCTATATATATATATATATATATATAAATGCTTAAGCTCTGATAAGAAAGAGGAGAGATTATATATTATTTATCACACAACTTCAACAGAAGGTAGAAAATTTATACTGGATGCAGGGAAGACGAAAAAAACACACTAATTTTTTCCATTTTCTAATTGATCTTTTCTCACATCAAATGACAATATTCTTTAGCGAAACTTTCCAAACTATTCTGAAATTTAAAAAAAAGAAGAAGAAGAAGCTGAAAATTTCCAAGGAACACAAAAAATTGGCTGAACCGAAAAAATGTATGTAAAAAAAAGGGGAAAGAAAAGAAAAAAATTGATGAAAAGACTCCAGTATTTTTTTTTTCTTTCCTCCTTGTTTATTTTTTTTTCTTTCCTCCACTTATTTTCTCCAATTGAAAACATAAATATAAAAATAAACTGTTTCTATTTTTCGCAAATATGTAAACAATTGTTCTTCTTGTAACAAAATATCACGAGACGATAATCAGATATAATTATTCCCTTTTGTTTTTTAGGCAAGGAATTTAATTTAATTTTAATTTCTTTGTAAATATTTCTCTTTCATTTTATTCTTTCTCTTACATTAAATAAAAATATATATATTCTATACTCAAGTAATTAAGTTAATTTAAATGTAGAATATCCACTAACAATGTATAGTTTATGTGCCATAATTTAAATATAATTATGCAAATAATCGATCGTAATTAAATTTTTTTTAAAAAAATAAGTGTATTTTCAGTAAAAAAAATTGCTATTTTTTTTTTGAAGTTTATTATATGTAGTCTTATGTAATAAATATATTAAATTTTTTATAAGATTATAAAACATATTTAAAATTTATTAAAGTATATATTGAACGAATCTCATATTACACTTTTTTATTTTTAAATTTCAAGAAGAAAATTGATAAAAAGAAAAAATTCTATTCATTGATTCAATAGAATTTTTATCGCCTTTATTCTACGATAATCGTGAATTTTTAATAATTTACACGTTATTTATTATAAATATTTTTCCTTTATGACGTGTATAAATATTTAATAATATTCTTTATGAATAATTTGAAGCAAACTTAAAACGAATCGATTCATTGGTGCCTTATTTAGAAGCCAAGCTACGTGGTTCCCTGCAGTGGAAGTGACAGTAAAATCCAATTTTCTGTTATATCCAGTAGGGATATTTTTACTGCGGGTGGTCAGAGAGTTGCGGTAAGGTTTGAAAAGAATATTTACAATGTCAAATGTCATTATACATTCACTCAAAACAGAAAATCCATTAGTTTGAGCAGAGCTCATCCACCATGTAAGTTAACCATAAATCAATCGATACGATAGTAATTTATGGTGTTTTCTATGTAATATTTGCCAAAAATGTTACCATTTATTGAAATTCTTACTTAATTGAGATATCGGAATCAATTTTCTGCAAGATTTCAATTGTTTAATTAGTGTGTTGCCGGTTTCTGAATGAATTTATAGTTAAATAAAAGATTATTCGTAATTAAAATAGAACTTAAATTGTCTGAAACGTTCTCTTTGTAATATTTATCGTTGAAAAGTAATTTGCTTCATGTATTATTACAACAACACTGTTCTTACACGTTATACAAAAGCAGAAACTGTGTGTTTCAATCTGACCTGCAAGAACACAAAATGTTCTTGCAGGTCAGATTGAAAGAATGTGGTTAATTATACTGAAAGTTGTAAATGGTGCCATTAAAAGGTAATAAAACGTGCTAAGAAGTGTTCTTTTCGAGAAATTCTCTTTACTTACACTTTGTTGTACCTATAACTTTTCCATTTCTGTTATGGATTTAAATTACATTGTCGGTTAGTGAATGCTCGTACCATATTATACTAATAATATTTACGTTCTATTCTCTATTAAATAAAGGTTGTTTTTAAAATAAAACACAGAATAATGATCAATAAAAAAAGGTCTCTTTATATACGTGACCGAAAAACCTTTCGTGTACAGATGAACGTATTCATTCATACTACTTTTATTAACGTCATTTAGAAATATTCATTAGTGAAAATAATTGTATTATAAATTATTCATATTTTCTATACTAATTAATACATACAAACGATATAAATTGACAATCAATAGAAGAATAATGCGCTGAATCCAATACTTTTACTTATTAAATTAACATACATCTGTATTGTAAATTATAATTCATAAATATATAACTCCGTGAAGAAAATCATAATTTCAGTTGCATATAAAATGAAATAATCTTGAAATGGTGCACAATCTCACAAGAATGCAATTGGTTCTGGTGTATTTTTTCCATTTATCAAAAATCAATGAAATTAATTACTGAATCCGATAATAGTAATATAAAATTTAAATCTAGCTGAACGTTTTCCACAATAAATTTTAATCATTAATTAAATTTCTAATTAGTTCTGACATTTTCGTATCAAACAATATGAAAATCAACTACAAGTCGACCCCCTATAACACTGTTGATTATTCCGTTTTATATGAATTCCATTTCGTACGAGTCACTTAGATTTTACAAATACGTGTGCCAGGATGTGAACGGCTCACGTATTTGTAAAATCTAAGTGACTCGTATAACATGGAATTCACATAAAACGGAATAATCAACAGTGTTATAGGGGGTTGACTATACAGTTTTTAACAGAATACATAAATTTGATGCTCTTTGAAGAAGGAAAATCCGTAAATATGCTTTGATATTGAAGCATTAATGATGACTAATTCGATTAGTATCCTTCATACTATAATCTTTTATGATATAACGTAATGGAAGAGTGATTGATAAATAATGCTGTTACACCTACACTTAACAGTATACAAGGCATTATTATGCAATGCAAAATAATGAAGTTCTTCATTCAAATAATCAGATAAAAGATCTAACACGAAAATCATTGCGAAAAAGAGTTTAAAAAACTGGATAATACAAAGGAACAAAGAATGGCGTAACTTAGTTGCGTGTTTTGCAATTTGCAATCGCTCTTACAGCAATTTAAAACTATTACAGAAAATACCAGCTATATTATGAGATTGCTAATTGATTTCGTGTATTACCGTAACATTATCCAGATAGTGAATATTGAATTACAAATTACAAGAAAGGGTATTTCCAAATACATCAAACTGATTATTCAACAATTTCGGTTGAAAATTTCAAGTATCTACTTAACTAAATATGCAATTACATATATGACAATGAATCAAAGACATTTTAAGCCTACCTTTTTGTAAAAGTAATGAAGAATTTACTGTACAAATATTTAGGTGACAATAACAGAAGATTTTCTTATAAAATATTTTGAAGTTTACCTTTAATTTCCAAAAAAATAAAAAAATAATAATGATTATACTATTTTTTTAATATAAAATTGAGAAACCACGAAAAAAATCGACGATTCACGTTCTGTAATCATTTAATGCTTTTAACCAATCAGAAATGTTTGGCAATATCATTTCATTAGAATTAATATTTTAAAATGTTTACGAAAAACAAGAATTATATCAAAGAAAGTAAAATATTTAAGTACCGCACACATACGAAAAGCGGTTTATTAACTGTTAAAGCATGCAAACCATTTATACAGTACGATAAACAGTTAGGACATACGCGATTTCACTTAAATTCGCAGAATTTCATGCACTGCCATACAAATTTCTTTTAAAAAACACAATTCAATGTATTGTTCTTTGATCATAAAGATTTTTCATTAAAATTCCAATTCGAACCATCTATGAAATCGATGAAAGATTCCACAACTGTGAGCAAATTATAACGCGTAAAGAACACGGCATCGATAACGAGCAATTATTTATTGTTCGTCACAATTCCGGGATGCAATTTTTAATTTATTTAATATATGCTCTCCACCTCAAATTAGTAGTGCCTTACCCTTGTACATCATACTTTTTGTTACACTAGAGTTTTAAATAACATTACTTCCAGTTTGCATTGGAAGTTCGTATATAGTTAGCCGGGGCCTCCTGCCCCTAATCTTTCCATATCTGGTCTCGGCTTTCATCTATCTAACTTTGTTCTCGAGATTACAGAAAGACAGACGAGTGAGAATTGGGCTTTTCAAATTGCGGCCCAATAAAATGCAAAGCATCAGCAATGTAATGAGTTGAAAAATCTTAATAATCATGTAAGCATTTCATGCATCTCTCAGTCCAATCATAACCATGTGGACTTTCAATAAATGAGCTTTCTTTTGATGCCATAATCCTCCAACATACTTAAACTCTTGGACAAATGGTACATTATGATCCTAACTATAGAAAATAAACCCTGCGTGACGTTGATGAGCAACTAATTATGATTAACAACAGAAAATCATTCCTCAACGATCACAACAAAAGGAATGTAGTAGATCCAATCCTGGATTCCTCATTATAATTTCGTGAATCAAAGTAAAAGTCTTTGAAGAGTCGTGTTTTTACACAATTGCACTTTTATTCCCCAAAAACAAGTGTTCCGATTGACATTTCTTTCGTTCAAATTCATTGATCTTGAAAATTCTTTTATTCCTCATGAACTTTAAAGTTCATTGATTAAAAGAATTAATCTCTTGAAAATCTGTTTACACAATGCTAATTAATTAAGGAATGTCGAGAAGTAAAATGAAGGAATACTCTTACAATACAAAGACCCTAAATTAAAAGTATCTATATGGAATCGAACTTGAAATCCTCTAGCAGCGGGCCATAAGTCTAGTTGATAATTCATTCCATAAATTAAAATCCATTTTGAGACTACAGTACATTTCAAAAATATTATACAGGAAGCAAATATTTAGTTTATAATTACTGTTTTTACCTTTTTAAAAACGTTTTCCATCCTGAAAATATCCTCTGAGCAAAAATTTCTGTAAATCCAACCCCGTACTCGAACCCAAATCATGAGCATGGCACATGGAAGTATTCGTGGCTTCAGACATCTAAGAAATTCGATTTCCGTATTTCATTTATGTCGATATGCGGGATGAAGATTGTGAATGTGGCCAACTTGACATATCATTTTTGCTTTTCATTTTAATAAGCATTTTTTCCATGCTTATTTATAGGAATTAATTGTACATGAAAAACTGTATAATTCCTAACAATATGACTTTATAGAAACGATGGAAAATGTCTCAAAATTCATGAATAAATTAAAATATTGCACAATTTGATAAATTAATTTCAGGAAAATTCATAATATAATCATGCAACGTGACATACGTAAGGGTAGTTAACTGAGGTGATGCAGTCTGAAGTAATGAACTAAAGTGATGCAACGTCAGTATTGTAAAGTAACATGATATTATTAAGTAAAGATAAAACTTGACTTCACAAAGAAATAATTTATCTTCACATTAGTGTTGTTCACAACTGAACAGAATCAGAACACAATTCATTTGTGAAAATGTTGAAAAATCAAATTAGCAACAATTCAAAGCGGTTGTTCCCAACCTTTTTTCACTTCACCTACTCTTTCACGAAAATTGGAAATTTCGCACACTTCTAAATATTCAAAAACTGTAAATTAGTTCAAGAAATCGAACGATTCGGTAGTTGCAACATCGATTTTTACGTATTTTCAATTTAAATTACTCTGATTCTAGTAAAATAAACACGTACTTAGTCACTAGAAAATAAAAATTCATTTGAAGTATATGAACTCAAAGCTTTAGAAATGTATAAAATTCAGTAAAAACTGTGATTTTTGTATCTTGTATAAACTTATAAAATCTCGAAAGATTTTTTATTGTTTATGTATTTTAAGATTTTACTTATCACTTTACTCATTTCAACATAGCACTTATTTATATTTCATTAATCAGCATTCACTAATCATTGTTTATCAATTATCTTCCTTATCGAGTCATGTGATAAAATTATTTCATAATTGTAACCGAAACTATTCCATGTACAGTAGTGTACATCATCAGAATGTGTAATTCAGTAATTCTTTTATCTGATTGCAAAAATGTGTAGAAACTAACAAAGGTGAATCCATATTTTTATTGAGAAATATCATTATTATTACATGATATCTTCTTGTTGTAAATTATAAAATTCCATCTAGTGTAGTTTCATGAAATGTATAACTGGTATAATGTATATTTCATAATGTTCAAACCTCTGAAAATCATAAAATACAAGAAAACATTAGAAAATCTATGTTTAAAATGAAATTTTCTTAAGACACGTATTGCCTTATTCTTACATTTTCCATATATAAGTTAAGTTTTAATAAAAAAAATATATAAAGAGTTAAAGCATTACAATGCTTCTCTACATCATAAAGCATATTACACACTTGAATACAAGTGTACTTTTAGATTTCATCATTATTAATAATATTCCAGTGCTATTTTTATTTTAATCAGAAGAGAATTGTTGATAACTTGCTTTATAAGGGATCAAAATCATCTTTAATCAATACATAATAAATTCCATTTTTAGTAAATCTGTAACCATCATGAAATACGCTTCAGTCTATTATTACAAATAAACATTTCTCTTAATAAATATTGTATATATTTTAACAATAAGAATATAAAATATTCCTTAGCAATTCATAATTACTTCAGAAAACGTATCATAAAACAGCAATATAATAAAATATTTTAAAATGAAGAAGATACTGACAATAGAGAAGTATCATTTGTACTTCTTTTCAAATTCTCTTATAAAATATTTATTCTGGCTGTAAAGTATATTGCAATGGAGAGTTTCTCTTCCATATATGCCATTCGAAATATAAATAAATAATCAATTTGTATGGCACTTTGCGAAAACATATCTATAACTTCATTTGAAGAAAATATCCATTTACTGCACTTTAATCAATATTTCAGAAAATGTATTAAAATAATTGAATTACTACAGTTTCATTTTAACTTAATGGCTCTTTTTCATTAATGTTTGCATGCTTCACCAAATGGCAAAGTTCATTTCTTCCATCAATAAGTAACGAAATTTACGATCATCGAGGGTCATAATATGGATTCCCCTGAAAAACGTTTCTGAAGATTCGTTGGCTCCAGCTGAATTAATAAAGCAGTTAATTGTTTTATTATTTAATTTTTCCAGTTATTTTCCATTATAAAATGCAAATTAACCATAAAATAGATTAATTTTCATTTCTAATACACATTTTTCTCATTAAGGTTAATTACACTTTGCTGAAAATAGTTCATACTTTGTTTACCATCCAAAAAATATTCTTTTTTTTTCTTTTGTATTTTCACTTATAAATTTTGCAATTTAATTCTATAAATATTAATGAGTTTAAATTTCATTTAACATCTAATTAACATACGAAACATGATGCTACAACGTCAACTGCAGTACAAGTAAGTAGTTTTAAGTAAATGGAATTCGATAATTTAAATAATATTAATAATAATTATTTAAAATAAATAAAATTAAGAATATAAATATAAGATTTTCTTACATTTACACACAAAAATTTACACAAATTTCTTAATCATCCATTGACTACACTTTCAAAAGTATAGTATTGTTTTTAATCTTTATAGGCCTATATATATAATGCCTTTTTAAATATTTCTAAATGTGGAAATAAAATATATATATATATATTATTCAGTAAATTCAAAGAACGTTATTAACTCGTTTCCTAATAAATATTTCTTCATAAAATTATTTCAGTACTTTGAAAAATTCATTATGAAACTGAAATTCTTCGAAAGTAAAACAATTTTCTTCAAAAATTCCAATTAAAAATCAAAAATAATAATTAAATTCTTTTTAAAAAAAGTATTTCTTACATTATTTAATTTATTTATAATACACGTCAGACGATAAATTAGGAGACATTCCATACCATATCAAAGGATGAGAAGAGGGGTGCAAATTCCACCAACTTCTATCCACGTGATTCGAAAATGTGTTTCACGTCTGACTGAACATCGAATGACTTTTTTTGTTTCTATTTTTTTCCTTTGTTAAATTAGTACGAGATAATCAAGTTCAATGATTTTTAACTTATCTTATAAACTTTCTGAAACCAATTTAATAGTTAAAAAGTGCACTTACCTGTAATTTTTTTTATATTTAAACAGCTAAATAAACAACTTGTGCTTTATTTTTTCTGTAATAAAATAAAGAAGATTAATTAATTAATTAAACATTTTAAATTTAAAGTTTTATCTAAAAGATTCAGGTTTATAAAATATATTCTTAAGAAGAAGATTCTGGTGTTTATGTTTTGACAGACACGCCCTTAACTAAATTCCAGAAAGAGTGCTTTTAGTCGAAGCATTTCGTTGGTCAATGGAACGCCCTTTGTTGTGAGAAAACAGGTTCCTCTATGGTCATTGAACTTTCTATTTGTAATTTACCACTTGCACTTTAGATTTTATAATACTTGTTGATTAATAGAAAACAGAAAACTGTCTGGCTCCTGTGAAATTATTAATCTGTAATCAATTTTTTTTGTGGATATTTTTAGTGTTATTCTCTATATATTTTTGTTATTTTAATGATAATTTAGTTGAGATTTTCTTATCTTAATTGTGAACGTCTACAACATTATAAATTTCCAAAGTATTAATACATTATCACTGCTTTATGTAAGAGATATATATAGAAAAATTTATAATTTCAATTATAATAATAATTATTATTAACTAATTTCATATAATATATATTACGAGATAATTAGGAAATTATATATATATCATATTTATTAATAAAGAGAATATAAAAATGATTTTCGAAGGTATAAAGAAATTTTACTGGGTATTTCTTTTAAAGTTGCTGCATGTTGCATGGTGAAACAAGAGACTAATCAATAGTGGATTAAATGGTAATCCTCTTATGATAATATCTGTCTTGATGATGAATTTTGTTTTGAAATATTTCTTTCGTATCAAATAACATTGTGAAGCAATGTGCCTTCTTCTTGAAGCACGTTTAAATTATCATCATTTGTTTCTAAATTCCTATTTCTAAATTCCTATTTCAACAGATTCGTGATATCTAAAAAATCCATTAAAATATCCAAAGAAAGCATTTATCAAGTGTAAACAACAAACACTGATTGCATAAAATAAATCTAAACACATCTAAAAGATTAAAGTTCATTTTAAATAATTATGGAATATTTTCCTTCACACATTGAAGGCCATTCAGGTATAATTAAGAAATAAATTGAATTATTGGGCTGCAATTTGAAAAAATTGCTGCCCAATGATTTCCCCCAAAAGGAAATAAATGACCAGCACGAATCCATTGCTAACGGAAAACTATGATGTACAGGGAGAAAATACAACAGTATAAATTGAGGTGGAGAGCATATATTTCATGGAAAAACATATGATTTAGATTAATAAAAGATTATTTTAACGTAACAAATCTTTGATGGTTATCAATAACCATCAGTTCAATTGCATCAAGAAGTTGCTGATTCATCCGTTCCGTATCACTGTCTTTTCATGAAATACCATTAGGAAGGTGAATCTCTTATTGAAATACCAGCTTACAATTCGAAATTTAAAACCAATATGCCACTAAATACTTCAAAGATTCAATGAATGATCCATCATATGAAATGCAACACAAATACGAACATGAAATTTTCAATGAAATATCTTCCATTTATTGTAATAATGTTTTAGTACATTAATTACTTTATTTTATCCTATTGTTAATTTGATATCAATAAAAATATCCTCTGCTTCATATGAATCAAAACTTTCATAAAATTTCATAACCTTCTATACACGAAACCAGTGTCTAATGGTTCCTAACGCACGTGGCGCCAGACAAAGAAGCAGTATCAAATTCTATTTTCAAAACTTTTTAGCTTCACGTTGCTCAAAGCCAAGATCTTTACAAGAATATTTTAGATATAAACCTAAATATCAACAAAGAATCCATTAAATAAATCAGCATAAATCATTAAAAATAACTTTTTTTTTTTTTCATTGTTAAGTACCAAAACAGGCTTAAACAAATTATCAATCAATTGCTCAATTACAAGATCATAACCGATAAAATGTTTACAAAGCCATTTTACATCCATTATATAATGATTCAGTAACAACGTCATAAAAATTTTCACCAAAGTGATATCATTGTCTGAAAATCTTTCGTGAGAAGCTCAATACGCCCAGTCTATTCAGGATAACGAATTATAAATTACATAAACGAATAAATATATCAGATTCAATATTATCTTGCCAATATTATAATATAAAATGCCTTTATTTAAAAAAAAAGGAAGCAGCTGCTCGTTAATCATCGAGACATGTGGCACAACTTTCACGAAATCATGTCAGAAGAAAACTTTTACCCTCTAAACAACACTAAAAACAATTTATACTTTTCTCCTATACAAAAACGAAGAAAGTGACATTTCATTAACCAAAAAAACTATATTTAAAACACTATAAATTATTTACAAGTCTTTAATAACGCAATAAATATTCTTTAATTTATAATGCACTGTATTATTATTATATAATATTCGAACACGTGATTAGAAAAGTCGCGTCAACGCTAGAAACAAACGACACGAATCACATGTTAAACACGTAATTCTAACTTAAAATACAACTAAAACTACATTTAATATCATGCATCTAATAAATCTCCGTGTGTTTTAATTATTATAAACCTTTAATTAATTTAGTAATTAACGGGTATGTTAAGGATTTTAGTTTATACACACCACCTTTTCTTATCGTTTAAGATATATATTTTTTTTATTATTATTTTTAGAAAATTATCATTAATAAACAACGTACCGTTAATAAAGTGAATACGCACATGACGTCATCGACGTGATAATCAGAATCAGTACCAGAAACGCCGAATAGACTTTGCACATCCTGTCTCCCAACTGACTATACAGTACGAAGCTAGGATGTTAGGCGGGGTGTAAGATTGGGTATCAGGATCTGTCCCATTTATTTCCTGAGGGGGAGCGCGAAAACAGGACGGTGTGTACAAAACCAGTCTACTGTATTTATTCCAACAGGGTAGAGAAGTAATATAACACCTGTCAGACTTCTATTATTCACTAAAAGTATGATGCGACTGTTAAAAATCGATATAAATTTATACTGTTCATATACAGTATAAAAAGTGTCGAATACGTGATTCGCTAGTAATTATAATAAGCGTGTTTATCGTACAAGTTTTCTTTAAATATAATTGTCATATTTAAAAAAAAAAAATGGCTATTTTGTATACCTCATTATGCAAAGTGATACTTTTAAAAAATACATACGACGATGATATCGCTGTTAATTCACTTATAGACGTTACTGTTATTTTATTGTATAAATATAGTAATTATTTACCTAATTAATACAAATTTTTTAAAGAATAACGTGTAGAAACATATATATATTACAAACTTCTAAGTACTTTTTTTCTCTTGATTACTACTTGTTAAACTAGTAATGTTAATTTTTGTTTGTAATTTATATAGTAGATATATTTTTCTTATTAACAATTATTGATGATAATAAAAATATGTAAGCACTTAATAATGATTTTAATATTTATTCTAATTTTTATCTGATATTTTATTATTTCGTTCAAGGACGACACAAGACGGTTAATTTAACATTAGATACTTTTTGGATATTTTCCATACTTTTTGAAATATTGCCAAATGAAAATTCCCTATTCTTTCGACTTTACGAAAATTACTTGTTAAATTATTTTATTATTTTTTTCCATATTTTAAATAATTCTTTTGGGAATTATTAATTTAATTATTGTTATTATCATCATCATCATCCTCACCATAACCACTATGAATATACAGTAAATACTAATATTCTGTTAATTAATTTAATATCTGAGGATGTCTTCACAACTGTTTTTTTATATATATTTTAAGTTGTTTTTTTTTTAATTCTCTGGTCAAAAAATTTCAATGGAAATTGAACGTCTCTTGAATACTAATTGAAATTTTTAATTGTGTTTGGATTGGTAATTTGCATATTGATGACCTTGCTGTTCAAAATTTCTAGAGAATTTCAATGAAATATTTTACAAAACTCTCATTTTCTTGAGAAAATGAAATATTATGAAATTTACCTTACTTTTAATCTTATTTTTATGTGATAATCTGATGCCAAGCTTGTTGCAAGATGCTTTGCTACATTAATTAAACTCGTGACAAAACATTTTATTATAAATCATTATAATTTTATAATAGTTCAGTTATTCTTTCAAAGGATACTTTTTACAAGAGATTTATATATTTTCTTACGAATTAGAAAAAAGTTGGTTTGAAAGAACCGTATGTAAAACCACGTAAACATGTTTCTATTTCGGAGCTACTTGTTTTAATTTCAAACATTTGCATGTACTACACGTGAAGAAAATATTAATACTTTTCTAATTATTTAAATGGAAACTCCATTCGCTAATTAAAAACATGATTAAAAATACTTTTCTACACTTACATCAAACAATAACAATACGCAAATACTATCCAGTATCCACTCGCATGTATGCTACAGCTATAAATTAATATTGTAGATGTTACATTGTTTATGAAAAGAAGTTAAATTTAAATTAAAATATTCATATTTATTACAAAATTAATTGAATTTCTAGGAAGGATCTCGAACAATCAATATGGCTGAACACGAAACAATATTATAGTTTATAACGGTAGTTTTATATGAAAGAATAGCAATTTCTCTGAAGGCAAATCGTTAAAAATCATTCAGGATTATATAAATTTAAGAATTAGTTGAATTAAATTATAAATAAATAACGAGCAATACGGTTTTATCTTAAATTTTATATGCAGAATACCATTGATCCTAACTGTGGTTAGGATTCATTCATCTTCGTATAAAAGTTAATTTATTTTAAAAATTATACATATACACATACAATGTTCTTCTTTTATATATTAAAAGAAATTTGTTTTGCATCGTTGTGATAGCAACGAGAAAATTTAATGTTTTGAAAGGTCAGCAAACCATCTAATTGGTATATCGACTTTAACGTATTCGTGAGATAAAACGATAATATAGCATGTAGAGGTAAACATTTACTTTATTTTAGAACTCATATTATTGGTAATACCATAAAATGCAATTTATACAGCTATTTAATTCTGTATCTATATCGAATATATTCATGAATACTGCACATATATCGTAAAAAAAGAATAATTATAATTAAAGATATCGAGCATTTCTTTCCTGAAGGTCCCTACTGGAGACATCAGATAAGTAGGTGTACGTAAAAGATATATTACTTTTTCAACAAGATAGGTGTATAAAATCCTATCAGCAACGTCTCACGCATTCGTACGAACTTATATTTTCCTTACATATTAAAAGAAAACAACGTTTTTTAATATAGATTTGACTATTAATTTCCTTCTGACAGACTGTATTTAGGTTACTCAATAGTTTTTGAATTTTTCCTGGTAACAGTTCATTACTCTTAAATAATTATTTTGACATTTAATTGCCGTATATGTAGGTTTTTACTGTAGTGCAACAGACAGGAACTAAAGTAATATAAAAGCATTGAACTGTATTAAGACAAGAAACAACAGCAATGTACTGGTAAACTTTCAAGTAAAATAAACAACCGAAACTAATGTACCATTGTTTTCGTAAATATTTTTATTTTAAAATATTAAATGTTTAACTTTTTTTCTACAGTAGAAGAATTTCGTAATAACGAACTTGGGGAAGACTCAAAAATGTTTGTTGTAATGAAAAACGTAAAGAATTATCAAATTCATTGTTAAATATTAAGTCCACGTAAGAAGCAAAGATGTTATATAGTGTTACTTCGATTGTTTATTACTTATTTTATGTAAATAAATTCAACGTAATTCACGCTTCCGAATATTTTTCCTACTCTTTGATTTCTTCTGAAAAGGGCTGACGAATACCAGAAGGATCTCAATGACATTTCCCTTCCCCGTTTGTCTCTCAATGCAATTGGATATATTCCAGTATACATCTTGTTCGGTTGCCATACGTTCCAGTAAAAGCTTGTTAAAGCTTTTACTGGAACGTATGGCAACCGAACAAGATGGCGGAAGCAAACAAAGCTATATAGGCATTTGTAGACTTATTTTGTCAAAATAACTCAAATAAACTTATATTTAATTACAACATATGAGATTAAATAATATTACATTTTTGGACATTGCGGTTCATCAATGCGCTGTTTGATTCATACTGGAATGTGCCCATTTTATCTTCGTGCCTTATTACAACTAAATTTTTAAAAAGGCTTAAATAGCCTGTGGCTATAACAACTTGCAATTCTTGTTCAGATACATGTGCAACTCGTTACTTGTCAGTTCATTCGGTACAGTCGATTAACCAGTGGAAAACAATACACAAACGGACAATTGGAAGATTTCATTCCACAAGATCGAATACCACCGTATTCGATCTTGTGGAATGAAATCTTCCAATTGTCCGTTTTCAACCTGACGATGGCCTATGGAATAGGTCGAAAACGTTTGTTTTAAATAAACTTTCTCGGCAACGATAAAGGTGTTTGGTTATTGTTTGAAGTTTCTCATACCAATGAAAGATCTTGTCATGGATTCCTACCGAAGTTGATTGAGAAAAATGTAAAAGTTCGTTATAATAGATTCCATTGTACTTTAATTATAATATTCAAAGCCATGAATTTAAATTAAGACGTAAAATTTCAGAATCAAGAAATTCAAACCGACTCCACTATTTAGTTCTAAGAATAACTGAATGTTTTTAAAAAGTCAGTACTTATATCATTAAATTTTCAATTATTTAAAAGTAATGTTATCGCCTTTGTTTATAGCAAACGGACTGGACTAATGGGATAAGGCAATGCAACAGGGGGTAAGGAGGGACTGAGATTATTTGACCCGTTCGTCACAGAATTGTTATAGAGAACGTATCGTACAGGAACAGTGTTTATTGGCTACGTAGAAGTTTACATTACCAATCAAGTGTTCCTGTATGTTAAGTTCGCCATAGCAATTCTGCAAAGACAGAAATAGATTTCCCATGTTCAAATGTTTCCTCCGAGATGATAATGAATTAACCTATACTTTATTAAGTTTATTCCCCTTATGAGTTTAACTGCCAAGTAATAATTTCTTTCTGGGTTGTAGTTAATGGCTTGGAGCTTTGCACCTCCTCTTATAAATCTATAATAGATAGAATTTTTCCCACTTATGACAAATGATCGTTCCCGTGAGTAAAAGACATGAAAATGACATTTTTGGTTGAATATTTAAGCTAGATGAGAAATAATATAAGATTTTCCAAATACCTTCAAAACAATCACTCGTCATTAGAGTTTAAGCGAAACGCAATAAAGTAAATCAGATATTCGAAAAAAAAAAATTTCCACAAGTAAATTTTCATCTATAAATCCACATAATGGACACCGAAACAAAACTATCTGAGCCATAGAAGCAAATCATTTCTATTAGATTGCCTTTCAGTCTTTGTCCTGTTTAATAGTTTATATGGAGATTCTAGCGTTACATGTTCTTTCTCCGATTGTTTGGTGTTTGATCGCTATCTAACGAAGAACCGGCCTTATAGAACTTGCCTGAACGCCTAGTCCTAAGTTCTATTCTATTCTCTCCCCCTTGTTCATATGGAGATAATTTTAAAGTTTGAGGGATCAATGATCCCGCTAAGCACCACCGTCGGTTACCTAAACAAGGGCCTTGGGTAGTGCCCAAGGCTGCAAAAATAAGCCGTCAGAAGCTCCGACATGTCCCCACAACAGATAGGTGGGAACCAGATACACACGTTTCTATCCAGTCAGCAACATTGTATACCTGTCTGTGCTTAGATTTGTTGCGGTGTCGTTAAATTACGTCTTCTTTTCTCTTAACATTTTCGGAAAATTTGTCATTCTTTTTATTGGAATAATTTCCTACAAACTCGTTCCGTCGTATTTTATAGAAAAATTCGTGAAAGTTCGTCTACAAATTTTAATTGCAAATATGTAGTTAAAAACGAAACCATAAAACTAAAAACGAACAAAAAATATATATAGTAAAATAAGTTGTATCTAAGTATATGCTCGTACTTTGTACTTATAATAAATTATTAATTTAAAAAGTTTAGAAGCACATATAAATGCAAATTTTTGAGCCGCACAGCCTCGCAAATGTTTACCCCTGTTCTGTATTCGGACAAGAAGACTGTGCTTCCGTATGAAATTCCGTCACGTAGTTGTCCATCTAAGTGTATTTAATCTATGATTGGAATAAGCAAGAAGAGAAACGGCCGAATATTATGAATTACATTCCGAATGCTAATTGAGTGTGCCAAAGGATTTAGATCTTTCTATGATTAACCGTAAGAAACAAAAGATATAGTGACAATGAAAAGAGGTACCAGCCTGGAAAGCAATTCTTTTCTGAGAATCTTTCCTTTAACATTTTATGAACACCATAAAGACAAAATTTTACTCTTTCCTCGTTTTTATCCGATAGACACGAGGTTAAACACAATTCTTCAAAAGATAAATGACCAAATGTTGGGAAATAGGCATGCTGAAAATCTGAATGTATTCTCTGTATGGAAATTGTCCTTTCAGACACAGGCAATTTCCATACAGAGAATACAGGATAGTGTAAAGATTATTATACTACGACTACATTCGTGTCGCACGATAAATGAATACAATAAATAGACTTTATATCAATGTGTTCGAACTATGAAAATACAAAATTCGAGTCAAAGTTTCGGTCCATTTTCAAGACGGCTCATTGGGTACCCACAGAATCAGTCCGTTCGTCCGTGCAAGAGAACAATTTGAGAAATTTACATAGGAAAATATCCTATTTATACGTAAAAAATTTAAAGAAAATCTTTGTTCATTGGTTTTTCTTTCGAGTCGAGCACTGGTGGACACTTAAACAATGGTCACATCTAGCCATTTTCATCCGCACAGGCAACTGCAACTGCAAGATGTGACCAGGGTTTAAAACAAAAAGAGCAATCGAATATCAATGACTTTGGAAGTGACTTTAAATAATCATGGATAGTAGAAAAGCAATTACTTAATGAATAATTTCAATATACAAATAAAAAATACGAACCTTTACAAATACTTGTATTTGTTTAAATTAAAAATTCACACATCTCAAAAATTGCAAATTCTATCAATAAATTTAAATCAAAGTCCGAAACTTAAAATCTGTCTTTTGGACTTTAGCGAGTCAAACAAATGATTAAAATTTACATTGCAATGCAAACAATATGTTTCAGTTAAATGAAAAAGCTATACAGTTTTATAAATTCAGCAACGAGTTGCTTAACTTTTCCGGCAACATTTGAAATTGCATTTAAAACATTTAACTCCCCACCTCCTCGACCATTAACTAGTAAAATTTAACATCAATTCCCTAATAAACGAACCTCCATGCAAAATTTCAGAAATTTTCGACAAAAAGCACAGGAGTTTAATTATTAAGCTCCAGACGGGTTGAACGAAATCGTGCCACACACACACACACTATACATACAGAAAAGAAACACGAAATTCAAGACTCATTCTCTATCTCTATCTCATTGGTTTATATGAAGTGTGCAGCCTTTCCGGCTGCATTACTCCGAAAGAGCGATGACGTTAGCATCCGATAATTCGGCCAAAGCTTTTTTAATTGCTTGGCCTTGCGTGAGAGCGGAGGAATAATGCCTTCCGGGTGGTCTTTTAAGGATAACTGGCCCCTATCCAGGCGTTACAGACGTGGGGAATACCCAGAAAACTTCACGTGGCTAGCCCGTCCTGGCGAGGAGAGAACCCACGACCAAACTACCAGTGTTCAGGGAACGGAAGCCTTCAAAACTTATTCAAAAACTAAGCCAATTTTTAAAAATGCAAGGACTTTCTCCACTTTAGATTATGTAAACAGTAGACTATTAATAAAAAATTTCCAAGAAAAAAACAAATTAAAGAATTTTACTAAATTTAATCGAATAAAAATATCGTTTATACTTTCCTAAAAAATTCAATATTATTCAATGAATATCTTAATGATATTTTATGTAAGTAAAAGTAACTTGAAAGCACTCTCAAAAGTTGATCTAATTATAAGAAAAAGTAAACGAATTCGAAGAAATGTTTTTCATTACGGTTTCTAAAAATACAACTTGATTCGTCTTTACTTAATATTTCAGTCTACATTTATATCGAATTACATTCTTTTCCTTCCTAATCTATTTATAAATTGATCTAGTCCGAAAAAAAGAAAATAATTAGAATTAAGTACATTTACGTTGAAACAATATAGAGAAATAATTATAAATTCAGGAAATTCGTGGAAAATATATAAAATGTAGCTGTTTTAAAAATACAATGGTATAATAACAAAACAACATATTATTTAACAGATGTATTGCTCACTAATCTAATTTGAGAACGAAAAACTGTAGTTACAGACCTCTCAATGGCGATTTCAATCGTTAGAAACTTAACTTTTTTGTACGTTTCGCGATTTTAGGATATCGAAAATACGTATTTTGCGACTTCGTCGTGATACAGTATTCAGAATTTGATATTAGGTAGGATACGAATCTAGATTGTGTGTTGAAATCCATTACAAACCTTGATCACATCCATTACTTGCTAAGATTCTAGTAGTTAGCACAATGGTGTAAATGATGTGAGGACCTNTGATTTTTTTTAATTTTATAATTAAATATTAATTATTTAAAAAGAATTACTATATAAAACATTAAGTTAAATAATTATCTTTATCTTTCCAGTTGCACGAAGCTCGAAAAGAAAGAATGACCTAATTTATTAAAACAGTTCATGGACATAAACTTGTATGGCATTCCTCATTTTAAAATAAGGTTTCTCGTAACAGTTATAACTAACTGTTTAAAAACAATTGTTTTCTGATTTGTTTGTTTTATATTTTATAGAAATATAAGTAATTTTTATTTGTTTAACTGTATATACAATCCAGGAATGATTTCCCCTCTCAGAACCTTGAACTTTGAACCTTACATATATAGTACTTTATATTGTTGTTATTTAAAAATATATTTTAAAGAAAAACCCAGGAATTTTTCGGGAAAAAGTCTGTCCAGATATGTCGACCCCTCTCCCACACTTCCCGCTGTGCACCTGTTTGAATCCACAGTAACGATGGCGACTTCTTGGAATGTGTCGTTTAATCATCTTGAACTTACGTGCAGAACTTGCGCAAAATGTTTTTGGTTTAACGACACATGCTGTGATACCGTTAGACATGGATGATACGAATCTAGATTGTGTGTTGAAATCCATTACAAACCTTGATCACATCCATTACTTGCTAAGATTCTAGTAGTTAGCACAATGGTGTAAATGATGTGAGGACCTTGTGCAATGTTGATTATCGTACGATATTTTTCATGTTTTCTAAATATATTGACCTATAAATACTCAGTGATAAAAAGTTGCAAACCGAGAAGAAGTCGTTGGAATCGAATAAACTTTTATTGCCTTTGAACGTAATGATGGTAATAGATGGGCAGATGATCGAGTGGTTGGCACGACAGCCTACCGATCTGGGAGACCCGGGATCGAAAAACCCAGGAATTTTTCGGGAAAAAGTCTGTCCAGATATGTCGACCCCTCTCCCACACTTCCCGCTGTGCACCTGTTTGAACCCACAGTAACGATGGCGACTTCTTGGAATGTGTCGTTTAATCATCTTGAACTTACGTGCAGAACTTGCGCAAAATGTTTTTGGTTTAACGACACATGCTGTGATACCGTTAGACATGGATGTGTACAGGCACCATACTGCGACACATTTTCCTATTGCAATTACCACTCGAGATCTCTCATACTCGTAGATAGCCAAAGCTGCCAACTGGCTGCCAACTGCTTGATGGATGACAAATCCGGACAACAGGCAGGTCGAGGTACTATGAAAACGTTACGAAGACATTTCTGAAAAACACTACCTGTGTGTGGACAAACACTATCTTGCTGGAAAATGGATGTTTTCAGTGTTGCTATGAAATACAACACACGACTATGCAGGAGTTCATAAACTTACTGTTCCAAAAGTCTTTCGTATCATTATTTAGGAGTGACCGACTGCCATACGAGATATATTCCCAGATCAGTACGCCAGCAGGGAGGGCAGTGTGGTGCCACTTAAAAGTAAAGGCGAAATTGAAGCGCACACCAATGGTTTTCCACACTGTAACATTATGGTTGTCCATTAAAAAACAGAACCAGTGTTTGTCACTAAAGATGATAAACTACCAATCCACAGCAGTCCGTGCTTCTCTGTTACCTCACTGCAAACAAAACTAACTATATTGGGGTGTTAATGGCAGAAGATGTAGCGGTCGCCGTGAATGCAAATTTGTCTTCACTAGTGCCTGCCAATGATATGGGAAGAAGCAGTTCTGTAGCAAGGCTTTCCCTTTACTTATTCAACGATCACGTCTCCTGGTGGTCTGTCCAGAGCCTGCCCATCGTGCACGTGTGCACTCATGGATCTACTTTCTTCAACAGCTCTCACAGTCAGGTCAGAACAACGTAGATGGAGGGCAATTCGCCGAAATGGCCATCCTATGCCTTCAGCCCAATGATGCGATCTTTATCAAATTCCGCCAGTTGGGCGTAATGTTTCTAACTGAGCCTTATAGGCTTGTTTGGCTTTCGAAGATCTGCAAACAATAGGTACTCTGAAAATTCTTAACACAATGATCCTCGGCAAGTTTTTCTAAAAGCTACTGAAATAGCTATTTTAAGGCACTCTGGTACGATAAGTTATTTTGTAAATCGCAGGTTATTTCTTGGAACTTCTTAATTTTCTTCTTATTTTACGTAATTCATTGGAAAATGAGATGTTAAATAAGATATTAAAATGCATAATTTTTCAAAAATACCGTTGAAGATATGTAAAATCGTATATTTTAATTACAATCACCGTTAATTATTCTTAGAATAATTAATACTTTTAGTGATATAATGAAAAATTCCCATTGGAATCTTATTAAATTCCTGTTGCAGAATTAATGCTAATTACAGAAGTGGCAGTCATTGACACTGAAAAATCAGTGGAAGAACATTTATAAAATAAATTTTACAAGAACTTAACGAAAGTTAAAGTTATGCTATATTTTATGCGAAATTAGTAAAGCAAATGATTAATAATTACGAATTTTTCAAATTAAAATCGTGCCAGCCTTACATTAACACCTAGTAAACATAGAAATCTGAAACATTGGGAGGATTAATTGGGAAAGAAATCACTGTAAACACATCTTCTATTATTTCTTTATAGTGTCTGATTATTCTATAGATAAATTATATTGAAACATATTAGTGAACATAGCAGATCTAGTTTTTCAAGTATAAAACATTAAAAATCTTGCAAAATATGCCACAAGATATGGTTGACTATTCGAAATTTCAAAGTTACAACCGTTGAAAGGACAAAGGTCAAACTATCAAAATACCACGATAAAGTGCCAGTGTTTAAATCGTTTAATATTGCCACAGTTTTATATTTAAACCAAGATGTTGGCACCAGAGATACGGTTCTTTCTTGTTGCATTATGAAAAATTAAAAGAAAAAATGAAATAATAAAATTTTTAAAATTTATCTGAAGCTAAAAGCATTCAAAAATAGTACATTTAAAATATAAAAATCTGAAAATTTTACATAAAAATTAATATTTTTCCAACTATATCTTTATTGGAGGATTCGATTCTTCTTCAGAAAAGTTCATCAACAATGGACTCTTTGTTAAATATTTCTAAATTTTTATAATTAAACTATAAAAACTTAATAATAATTTTAAAATATTTAAAAATTTATATAAGAAACGTAATATTTTATGTATATTTATAAATTATAAAGATAAAAATACTTGAAATCTTACATACGTTCATTGAAATCAGCTAGATCATCCGATAATATAGAGATTTTCATATTGATGATTTTTTTTAATTTTATAATTAAATATTAATTATTTAAAAAGAATTACTATATAAAACATTAAGTTAAATAATTATCTTTATCTTTCCAGTTGCACGAAGCTCGAAAAGAAAGAATGACCTAATTTATTAAAACAGTTCATGGACATAAACTTGTATGGCATTCCTCATTTTAAAATAAGGTTTCTCGTAACAGTTATAACTAACTGTTTAAAAACAATTGTTTTCTGATTTGTTTGTTTTATATTTTATAGAAATATAAGTAATTTTTATTTGTTTAACTGTATATACAATCCAGGAATGATTTCCCCTCTCAGAACCTTGAACTTTGAACCTTACATATATAGTACTTTATATTGTTGTTATTTAAAAATATATTTTAAAGAATTTTCGGAAAAAATAAACTTTATATATTACATTTTTGTAAAATAAAACATTACATTAGTAAAATTATATAGAAGTTATAATTTTATGCAATGGTTTCCTGTATCCTCAAGAGATTCCTCTTAAGAACTATGAAGTTGCGATGCGTTTCATTAAATAAACATTAAATGTCTTTTAAAAAGATAAAAATAATAATGCTATTGTTTGTTCTACAATATTAATTAAATCGAGAAAAATATAATGCATGTTAAACGGGAATCATAACTAGAGCACAGACAATAATTTCAAATGAAGTTCTTTATACACTGGAAAAAAGACTGGGAACTTGCAGTTCTAAATATAAGTATGTCATTATTACTTAAGTTGTTTACAAAGACCTAGTTTCAGCAACCATATATTTTAGAAGAACATTCATTTTTTTAAAACTAGAACAATCGATAAGACCATTCTCGTGAATTCAAAACAGCCGGATGATGACCTACTTATAACTATTATAGGATCTATAAATATGTACCTTTCTTGCAGAAAATAAACAATAAAATTACCAGTTTAATCCGATATTTAAATACAGTCGAAGTTCTTTTATATCTACATTTAAATATTCTTGCTTGTGTTAAAGATTCTTATATCTTTGCAAAAGGAACAAAGTGGACAAGAATGTTCAAGATTACACAGACTGGACGCGAATCCTTTAAGATGTCAACAATGTAAATGAAATTACCATAATTACATAGTAATTTAAATAAAATAAAATAACAAAATTAATGAATTTATGACATTTTATGATGGTTAATAAGCCTGAAAAATATACGTTATTTCCTGGTAAATTTGTAAAAACAGGTAAATTTTTAAAACTTAAGAAAGAACTATTTCAAATTTCAAATTATATTTCACTATATGCTGATGGTCTTTGATTAGAACAGTGCTTTGCAATCTTTCACGGCATCTCACAGTGTAACGAGAAGCTACTAGCGATTTCGTACGATTACTTGAAAACATATATATTCATTTAAAATTTAAATAAATATTGTATATTAAGAATGTCACACTTACGCAAATATGCCAGAGTGCCCGCTTTAAAAAACACAAATAAATTTTAATCCAAAGTAGTTCGTATGAATATTTGTTTGAAAAAGAGCTAATCATTCATATTATCCTTCAGCAGATTCTTATATTCAAAGTTATGAATGTACTTTAAATATATCAGAATATCGAAAGTTTTACCAGCTGTAATTTCATATCAAGATTATTCATGGGAATAATTTCACTTTTTATCTGTATTGCTAACACGAAGGACGTATAATCAAAATTTTCACACCTGCAAAGATACATTATCTAATCGTAAATCTGAAAATTACCACATTGTAAATTCTTGTCGTTTTTGTAATACAGAAAAATCAGCAGTTTCATGGATTTGAGTAAGTTGGCCTTACTCAATTACTTAATTTTGTAACGAAAATATGAGAAAATAAATTCGGGAATTTCTCAATTATCTAGTTTATATAGTCTAGAACTTCAAAACATTTTAAGATCTAAAAGTAATGATGACCTTCCATCTATGTGCATCTATGGACATGATTAGATACTGAATCACTTCTCAAAATAATAGTCTTTTATGTTCTTCTACGTTTACTGTATCTTTTCTCTTTACTCATACACTCAGAAACGTCTCTAATCCATTAAATAATGTGTATAAAATCACAAGAACTGTACTTCGTGGAGGTATCCGTAGCGATATTCTTAATGATATATAGATGTTGAATATCTTTCTGGATTAAAAATTGCTAAATTGTGATTTATTCGCATTAAACTTCTTCAAAAATACGATCCAATGCTGAAGACTTCACTATATTTATTAAGCAGACTTTATAAATTGAGGGTTTCCTGTTAAACACTCAAAAACTGAATTTTGAAAAAGTACAGATTTGTTTCAACTTTTAAAAACATTTATTTAAAATTTTGTCTTGAAAAAACAAACGATTTAATTGAGGAAATTGAGGAACGTGAATATTTTTCAAAACAATCCTTCAATTTAATCGCTGCAATTTAAAAGCAAGAAGAAATTACAGACTACCACTAATAAAAATGAAATTACATGATATAAAATTTATTTTACCCCTTGTTATGAATCAAAAATATTTTATGCATTTTTCAAAAAAACAATGATGATTATGATCCATACAATTATTTATAAAACTATAATCAATAATCATACAAGGAAGGCAATTCACGATGACATTCAAAAAACTTTTACCGATACTATTTTTATGGCATTTTTTTTAATAATAATGCATAAAGAAAAATAATGCAATGTCATTTTTTAAAACATCACAATGAGATAGGAATAATTTAAAGTATTTTTAGAATATTGTAGACTATTTTCAGAGATTCAATCACTCTTGCAATATTAAAATTACAAAACCATCATATCTAGTTTTGAATTAATTCCAAGTTAATTTTCGTAAGAGGAGCTTAGTTCTTCTTTAATATATTTGATGTCAGAAAGCATTATCATTCCTGAATTGTTCATTTAATATCAGCTAATGAGACAACATCAATATCGCTTTTAGTGGCCTTATAGATCCATATCGCATCTCTTCATTTTTTACTATTTCTTGATTGTCTTTCAATTCTTAGCCTTGGCACCTTTATTTACAGCTTTGTTGCCTTTTGTTAATTTAATGTACATAGAATTTTTTAAATTTTCTATCATTCGTACTAGCAACATCTGCACATTTAAGTTTTCGTCTATTCCAGGATCAAATTCTTCAAACATTTCACACACTTTATGAAATAACAACACTAACAATTTTTAATATTAGAAATCAAACTGTGGTATCACGCAACATCACTAAACTTCAACTCGAATAATTTTATGAAATTTCACGGATCAAAATTTCTTATTGATAATAATGAATTCTCGACAATCATTTATGAAGATTTTGTTTTAAAAAAATGCAGTTACTACGACTTGCATAAACTTGAATTTCTATAGAGATTTATGATGCATTAAAAATGAAATAAATAGTTAAATCCATTATAATATTCGATGATTAACGTGTATTAAGGAAACCACTCGAAGAAAAATATTGGATTCCTAAGTTAATATTTTTCTGATTCATATTTAGCACAAGCGAGGATTTTGCAGGAAATTCAAATAAGAAATTCTATATTTTAAGTAAAATAAGTAACCTTTGACCTGAGTTTGATATAATCAAACATGATTTATCTCTTGTAATATTGCTTCATCCAAGAACAAAGTACTTTAATTCTTGTAATTCTTTAAAGCACCCTCAAGATTTCTTATAATTCTTTAAAGCACCCTCTAGAGGGTACCTTAAAGATTCAGCAATTAGTAGATACATAATTTCACATTGCAAACGTTGTTCTTGAAACTGAAATTATGACATCTTTTGTTAATTTTTCAATTGGGCTGAAATTTGAAAAAAATGTAGACATATAAATGCCCATCTTCTGTCTGTCCTTTACTAATCTCAAGAACAGTGTTAGGTAGATGAAAGACGAGACCAAATATGAAAGCCATAGGAGCAGGAGGCTCCGATTAACTAAATAAGAACTTCTGATGCAAAATGAGAGTCATATTATTTCAATTCAAATATTTTCCCCTAAAACGTATTAGGTAGATGACTGGCACGACTCTATTGTTAAAGGAAAAGTATGATGTACAGGGGCAAGACATTACTAATTTGAGGTGGAGAGCATATATTAAATAAATTTAAAAATATGCCCGGCATTGTGATGATGTGATAATAAATAATTGCTAGTGAAGTAATAAATTTTTATAATTTCTTTAAAATTAACGAATCGTAACGTTATTTATCTTGTTAATTCTACAAAAAAATTTCAGGCATTTTTCAAGTGTTTTCCTCAGGTTACCTCGGACACCATCTCTGACATTCCGCCCCCATTATAGGCCTGGCCAAATCCACAGTGTGCTTGATTATAAAAGCCCTATTTGTGCCAACAATGCAGAAAGAGTAAAAAATCAAGATTTCAGTTCATGTGTTCTTCGGTAATCCGCCTATCGAAAAGTATCTTATACCTTTGGTACTCTTGAAATATCCATTCGTTCCATACTCGTCTGTCTCTCTCTATATAAATAATTTTCTATGGTCTATTTTTATTGTTTTTTTTAATAATAATAGTTTTTTCTGATATATCATTTGTGGGACTGTTCTTCGTATAAAAGATATTGACCATTCTTTGCTGATTTCTTGCTCCGAATGTTCATATCTTGCTCGGTTTTTAAACAATGTCATAAATTCTTCTTCTTGTGTTTCTAAATGTAAACAAATTTGCAGATGTTGTATATTGTATTCAATATTTTCAATTGTATCTTTTCAATTTGTTGACGTTAGGGAAATAAACTTCTTAATAATTAAACTTCAACAATCTCAATTGGACACAGATTCAAGGTAATATGTTTAAGCTGCAATCCCTTGAATCTGTGAAGCATAAGAACAAGTTTTTCATAAGAAAACATTACAAATAAACGTATGCTTCATAATTATACCGAATAACTTATGTACATATAATATTACCAAATGTATTCTTGTAAATCTGCCAAGAATTTCTACATGTACAATGATTACGAAATAGAATTTTGTAATTACATAGCAGGGAAGTAGGTATGAAAAGTTCTTGAAATAAGTTATATTAGCACACAAATTTCCTATGTTAATATTTCATTAATAGTAATTCGATATGGTATATTTATTACACTGTAATATGATTTCAAATAGATAATCAAATGGATCCAAAGGAAGCAAAAGGACAAATAAAAATCTATTTTTCATTAATTTAAATATAAATTATAACATGATATTAAAAGTAATCACGATTTTACGAAGAAATAACAAACAAACCTTTTTAAATAATAATAATAATTTTCGGTTTTTCTGCAATATTCAAATTTCTTATTACCAGTCGACCTCCCTATAACACTTGATTTTTCCGTTTTATATGAATTCCATGTTGTACGAGTCACTTCGATTTTACAAATACGTGTGCCGGGCTGTGAACGGCTCACGTATTTGTAAAATCTAAAAGACTCGTACAACATATATGGAATTCATATAAAACGGAATTATCAACAGTGTTATAGGGGGTCCACTGTATTATTCATATTTGAATAACACTTTCATGTATATTAAATTATATAAAAATGAATAATAACGATATATTTTTATATGAAAATAAAAGGATATCGCTTATGAATAGAAAGTACAGGTATGACACTACTGCACTGATAAATTCGATTACAGATAATACAGGAAATTTTATCAATACATTCATAGAATTTTCTCAATATAACAAGAATTCATGTATATTTATTACGAATTAAGTTCGATAATGAATATATTTAATATATTATTAAATTTTAGAATTACAAAATGTGTACAAGTACAGTGATAATACAGAATGAAGCCGCCATTTTTTTTTATTATTTCAAGTTAGGTTAAAGACTCGTATCTCCACTCCCCCAAAATAATAATTAAATAAATAAATTTAACGTATACAAAAAATATTTAAGAATTTTTTAAGACATTTATCAACATATGTGTAAGTTTAAATAACGATTTTTATAGTTTAAAAGCTCAGAATATTCTTTATTAAATAATATTCTTTGTCTTGTTTTGAAAAGGAACATTTTGTATTGCGCAAAACGTCTGTACCTCTACATTGACACGAAACTCCTCGTGCATGTGAGTCACTATCATATTGACAAATGTTAACTAACAGGAAATGATTCATCTATCTAATCACTGAAGGTCTTTTGTTATAGCCAGTCAATTTTCCTCATAATTTATAAGGAATTTTGAAATTTTTACTAAAACAAAACACACAATAGAAAGCTTTATCACAATTGAAATTTCCAAAAAAAACCCTCCTTTGTTATACAAAAACAAAACGCAACAACTGCAATCTGTAATGCGTGAACAACAAAATAATACAATAGTAAATTCTGACATTTATGACTTACATATAAAAATACCACCCTTCACAGCTGAATACTATCGAAATAATTAAAAAAAACTAATTTATATATTATTATATAAATTAATGTATTATCATTTATATAATATACTAATTTTCATAGATTGCATAAAGAACGAATACCATCAATCATGGTAAATTTTTTTCGAACTTTATCATTGTATAATTATATAATTTTTGTATTTTTATGCTGTTTATGATCTAGAAAACCGTCAAGTGGGATTAGGGAGGAAAAAAAAAACACAGGAAACAATTACAGTTGAACACCTACACGATTCTAATTTTAGAAGGTTTTGCAACAGCGCGTAGGCTGAAGAGAAATGCATGGATTTCATTTTTTTTTTTTTTTTTTTTTTTGCCGTCCTATTTTATGAGGAAATAACCTGTTTTCTTGTTATATTTTTCATTCTTTTTATCGATTCTTTATGCTCGTTTACCAGAAATGAGTTCGGGTTGACGACCTCTTGAGCTGATTAAATTGTCATTGGGGCACGTTGCGCAATGGAAGCACTTGGATGTTTGCCAAAATAGAAAATTATAAATAAGTACCTCTACCGATGTCGTTATCTCTTTAATTTTATTACAAAAATATTGCAAAATATTATAATTTGCATACATAAATATTTTTTAAATACGTATTTTTATTATCGCCTGTACTAAAATATTCCTTAAATTTTAGCATTAATTATCTAATAATACAGGATATTTTGCATGTATTACACAAGGACGTTCTCTTGCAAAATACTTTGCAAACTGGGACTTTTACAACATTTGTTTTTTTTTTATTTCCTAAGACATTTTTACAATTTAATTGGTATATAATTAATTTGCATTCAGGAGTTAAATTAATGATAGACTTAGTCAATTAGACGGATGGTTAATTAACATAATTAGTATTTAATTTAACTTTATTTTAATTTTAAATTAAAATTTACTGTGTCTGTGTGTGTGTGTGTGTGTGTGGATGTGTGTGAATCGTTACAGACTTTATCGATTCGACTGTTATCGAATTTCCATTAGGGTTTTTCCAGGGATTCCGAGTTGATTGATTGTTATCATGATAGAAAATCATTCGGATGTATTTATTTCTATTTTTTCCCCTATAGTTTTCCCCATTTCCCCCAGTTTTTTTACGAGAGTTTTAATGAAGCTACATCCTTAACTTAATCAACTCGTGTTTAATTCTATGTAAATTAAATCACCTCGAATGTAATTTCGTTGAATTTTTACATCATCAAAGACCTTATCGAATTTTAAATCGAATGAAATTCTTTATCATTTTTCTATCTTTTACATCTGTTCGTAAGTTGCTGTACTGCATCTTTCAGTAACATCGAGTTCAATTTCTTAACACGAACTCGTATGTCACATTGATAAATACGAATTTTTGATAAGAAAAATACATAAATCCTAATATATTTTGCACGAATTCGATATTCTTATGCAATATAATACGATTTCCATACATACAATCCATATTGCAAGAGTCGTACAGGCGTAATCGCGATATGAAATTTCATAACTCTGCACAAATCGATATAAAAACTTCTACCATTCTATTACATTTAATGCCACTTTTGAGAATAGTTACAGGAATTTTAATTTTAATAAATGAATTAATTAAATTGGGTTGAAAGTTTATTATATAATTAATTGCAAATAGCGTAATAATGTAAGATAGAACTGTTGATTAATTACTGTAAATTAATGTTTATTTTTTAATTAAATAATACGTAAATATTATAAAAATTAAATCTTTTTAGCGTAATTTAAGCGCTATTTATGTAATTTTTCACATAGAATCACGAAACGATTCAATGAAATGATTGAGGTTTATTGTGCAAAATTACTCTCGATGAGCAGTGCTTAAACATGATAATGTTATCCGCTTATCCATGTTAAGATAACATTTTAAGTACAAAGATTAAAATCCTTGACAGCAAATTATATCATAACCTAAAGATTAGGGAGGGGGAAAAAAGATAATACAATTATTTATTTTTCAATTATCAAATTGTGCCATTGTCGATGGTAAGAAATTTTTGATAAGCTGCGATATCTTTTTTTATTTTCTTTGAAATTAAATAAGATCCTTCCCCCTTTCTTTCTCTTCTTCTCCCCCTTTTTTTTACATCAATTGCAGAAAAATACAACTCTGGCAATTTGTAACGAAGAAGGGAATCAAATATGGCGGCTCATATTGATTTCTATGTCATTTGCAGACGTGCATCCTCAGTTCAATGAACCAGTATGTAACAAGAATAAGGTAATTTTATTCTTTGGTGGCACGAAAACTATGGATTCTGTCTTAATAATCATTAAGTTCCATGTGTAAGATTGTTTTTTTTTTTTTTTCCTTTTCCTTACGTGCTTCGAATAATTTATCGCTTCTATATTTACTGAATTAATGGCTGCCGTGTTTATTATGGAGTTTATTGTGATTTATTTACCATTAAAACAATAAAAACATGAACTGAAACATAAAAATACATACTTTTAATACCCTGTTTTCCTGCTTATAAATTAAGAAGTAATACTAAATACAGTAAAACCTGCCAAACCGGGAAAAAAAATAATTCGGTACAGTGCGAGCCGGTTTACACAGCTTTTATTATATACAATAAAAACCTGTGTAAACCGGAATCGCACCAGACATTTTTCGGTTTGACAGGTTTCCGTTTTAAACAGGTTTTTCTTTAACGTAAAAAAAAATCGCTTCGTTTAGGCAGGTTTCTGGTTCGTTTTGAACAGGTTTTACTGCATTAATTTATATAAATTCAATGTGTTTCATAATTAATTACTAATTTTTCCTTATTCCTTTCGTAAAAATTCAATTTATTCACTTGTCATATTTTAAATTTATTAAATTCAACCCCGTAATGACAGTTCAATACGAAAAGTGATAAGTATTCAATGTTCATTGCTTTACCACAATGTAGTTTTTTTTTTATCAAGTGTCAAATGGTTTATATGCATCCTTGACCAATTTCTATTTGTAAATATATAAGGAAATTTGATTTAAGTTCTGAACTGAATTAAAAATTAGTGTCACTTCATACTTAGCTATAATAAAAATAAACAAGCTGTTAATTTTGATTAATTTTACAATTAAAATTTGCTAGTTTAACTTCATTAAAACCTCTAAAAAAAGGCATCAAAATGTACTTTTACTTAGAAAATTATTATTATTATTATTATTTTAATTTAAATAAATATCTTTTTTATTATTAAAGCACTAAAATTTATTAAATACAGATACTAAGATGAATTCAGCTTGTATTATTAACTTCTACTCTCATTGAAGCCTTAAAAAGTATTAAATAAAGATGCAAAACAGGCTTTAAAACAATAAACACACGTCTTCTAGTGCTTATTTTCTTGATTTTTTTAGTTTTAGAATACATTTAAAAGCTGTATAATAGCACAAAAAATACACTAAGCAAGCAAAAAAAAAGGAGTGAGAATTAACAGTATTAAAAAACTATTTAATAAACATTAACACAATATCAATATTTCTCTATCGAATTAATTAAATATATATATTACAATTTATAATATTTTTAGCGATTTTTTTTAAAAACTATCCACCACTTCATACATTATTCAATGGTAAAGTAATGTACCCCAGTATCAACTGATCAATGTCAAAATCCTATAAACCATTCATTTCGAATTGTGTATAGGGACATAACATGCAAATAATATTAGAAAATAAAAACAATTTAATTGGTTTTTCTAACTTTATTTAAACCCCCCTAAAAAAATATTTTAAAGCTGACTAATTTTTAGGGTTTTTAATCCCTATTTAATAGTCTCAGTGTTCCACTGAAAATAAGGAGAAGCCATTAATTAATTATAATATAAAGAAAATAAACTGTTTAAAAGTATTTATTTACATTTATTATTATATAAATAAATACAACTGAAACAGAAAAAGGGGTGAAGAAAGAAAAAAAAAACGAATTTATTAAATTGAATTTTCGTGAAACAGCACCCAAAATCGATTGGCATTTTCAAATTTTATTTTGTTTAAATTGAAAAATATATATTTTATAGTCGTAGATTTTCTTGTAAACAATTTTAAACTAAGTTACTTTCTAATCAATACGTTTACCATTAATATAATTACTATTTGCTTTATATATTTAGAAGATTGTAATTGTTATTTACAATCTTTTAACCGCTTAATATTAATGTAGAAAAATATATATCGTTGAAAGTTTTAGGATCTATAATAAGGAACATATTAAATTATGTTTTTACCTGATCGATAACAATTTCATTTCGAGTGCACGAACGTTAAGCTGCACCAAAACAGAATACACCTAAATGTACTGTATATATATAGATTTTATTTTCTTTCTTTCTTCTTTTAAGTGCTTTTTAAATAAATTAATACATATTTTTTTATATTTTTTAATTGTTTATTAATGTATTAAACATTTATAAAACAGTAAAACACTTAAAAATAAATAGGAATTTCTTCTAGAAAAACAGGTTTACTTTATCCATAAAGATAATGTTTTTTTATTTTATTTTTTTGTAAATTTAGGAGCTTACTAAATAAATTAATGTATTTTAAATTGTATACAAGCATATAATTAAATTAACCACCCCAAAAAACTGGGATTTCTTCTTAAAAAAAGTGTATATTGTACCCCCTCAAGAGATGACGTTTTTCATTGTTTTTTAATGATAAATAATTAATAACGTTGTCTTTGTAGATAAATTATGCAACTAGAAAGTGGATAAATTAAAAATTTAATGAATTTTTTAATCTAAACTTCAAGAATTTCCTGCAAAAATAATGAGAAAAAAAGTCTATTATGAATACTAAAAACAATCGATGAAACACTTAATATATATTTTCAAGAAAAACAGCAGATAAATGCATTAATTCTTAGAACAAATCTATTTTTCACCCTTCTTTCATTTGACTTACGTTGGTTTAAATATAGAAATGTAAAGGGAAGAAGTAAAAAAATATAATAATAATAATAATAATAATACAACCTTCCTGCCTGTATAAATTATTTATAAGTCTCAAATAATAATAAAAATGTATGCAAATTATGTATAAAATAATACATACTTAGAAAGTATAATAAGTAGTTTTATTATTATTATTATTTTTTTCTTCGGATAATTATAAATCAATTATGTAATTAACATAAATTAATCACGTGTACCAAACTGAGTCGCCATTTTGAAAACATGGCAACTGGAAATGACACGTGATCATATTAATAACGTGTTTAAGATCCAAAACAAGTTTAAAAATAAATCAATACGTTTACAATTTAAATATAATTAAAGTTTTAATAAGTTTAAGCGTTAATTTATATATTATTTTTTTTAAAAAAAAGGTAAAAAATTATTAAATTAATTAAAGATTTAAATACAGAAATTAAACGAAAAAATTAATAAATATTTCATTTTTTTATGCTTAAAAATCGTTATTTAATTATTAATTTAATATATTTATATAATATGTACGTAAACTAATTAAAATTTTAATTATTATTATTATAATCACTAAGTTATATTAAACTTATAATTAATAATTGAATAGTAAAATAAAAAAACAAATCAAACGTAGAGAGACGTTTAAAATAATACATTTTTGTTTAAATATTGTTAAAAATAGATTAAAAAGTTTAAAAAATCTTGGATTAAACGAATAGATTATTTGTCTGTACAGACAAACAGACGTTTGTTCGTTATAGAAAAAAACATACGAAGCAAAGAAGAGGAGGAGGAGTGAAAGAAAGATATGAAGAAAGGCAGAAAATACTCACACTGAAAATAGACAGACAGCTAAAGTAGCGCACGTGTGTTTGGACGGAAACTACTGTCTGTCACTACTGTCTAGTTGCGCACGCGTCGTATCGATAGCCCTGCTATGTCAAATTATAGGAGACTATCAATAAAGAGAGAACGTGTTTTACGATACAACCGTTGTAACTCTAACAAATTTATTTCTGCTTTCGAACAAAAATCTCTTCCACTCTTTAATATCGCTTATTCTTATGCAGAAAAAGTCACAATTTCCTAAAACAAATTTATTCTCCTACCTAACAAAATCCTCGATTCTCTAAAAATATCTATTTTTATCCTAATAAAATCTATATAATTCTTCCTAACGCTAAAAATATCTACTCCTATTTCCTAGATTTTTTCCTAACATATTTATTATACACGCTAATAAAACTTACTCTTACTCCCAAATAAAATTTATTACTACCTTAAAAAAAACTATTTTACTCCCTAATAATGCATATTCCTACCCTTTAAGAAAATTTACTACTCCCTAAAAAATTTTTCTGTTCTCTAATAATGGGTATTCCTATCCCTAATAGTCTAGAATTTCCTTTAAAAATCTATTATACTCCCCAACAACACTTATTTCCACTCTCTCCCTCTCTAAATCTGCGATTCTGAATAAATCTATTCTAATATCTGAGTACATATACTCCTACTCCCTAGCAAAATCCACTCTCATTCTTTCACAGAATCCATATTTTAACCCCAAACAAACCCACACCTCCTTCATAAAAATGTACATTTAGTCCTTAAATAAGCCCACACATCCAAAATATCTGCTTTTAACTCCGACTAAATCCACACCGCCTTCAAAAAAATGTACATTTAGTCCTTAAATAAGCCCACACCTCCACACAATCTACATTTAACCGTAAATAAGCCCACACCTCCACACAATCTACATTTAACCGTAAACAAACCCACGACTCCCTAAAAAATCTCCATTTAATCCTCAAACAAGCCCACACCTCCACACAATTTACATTTAACCCCTAACTAAACTCACAGCTCTATATGACAAAATCTACTTTTTTAAACACCCTACACTTAATCAACACGAAAGAAAATAATAAATTAAATATTCATAAAACTAAAACTTATATATATATATATATATTTTACTAATAAAAAAGTATATAAATAAATTAACAATGAACAAGAAACAATTTCATTGCTAAACGAGGTCATACGACAATATAGAATAGTAGATAAACTGGTACACGATTTAGTATCAAACACGCGATCATGTCGATAAAATTAATGTTTTAAAATAAATGTTATCAAATCGAATTTATTTATTTTAATTATGTAAAAACATCAAATAATTAATCAAAAACACTTAATATTTATTTATTTATTTATATTTAAGAATGACGAAATATTTACGCTTGGTTTAAATGGGTCAACGATCTTTTGATAGGATTCAAAGTTAGCGTACAGGTTCGTGACTTCTTAATGGTTTCTTGAATCTATATCGAAAGGTCAAAGGTTATTGACTAATTTAAATGATTTAAAATATTCTACAGTTTGTTTTAAGAAAGCGTACGTATNTTATTTACATTTATTATTATATAAATAAATACAACTGAAACAGAAAAAGGGGTGAAGAAAGAAAAAAAAAACGAATTTATTAAATTGAATTTTCGTGAAACAGCACCCAAAATCGATTGGCATTTTCAAATTTTATTTTGTTTAAATTGAAAAATATATATTTTATAGTCGTAGATTTTCTTGTAAACAATTTTAAACTAAGTTACTTTCTAATCAATACGTTTACCATTAATATAATTACTATTTGCTTTATATATTTAGAAGTTCGTAATTGTTATTTACAATCTTTTAACCGCTTAATATTAATGTAGAAAAATATATATCGTTGAAAGTTTTAGGATCTATAATAAGGAACATATTAAATTATGTTTTTACCTGATCGATAACAATTTCATTTCGAGTGCACGAACGTTAAGCTGCACCAAAACAGAATACACCTAAATGTACTGTATATATATAGATTTTATTTTCTTTCTTTCTTCTTTTAAGTGCTTTTTAAATAAATTAATACATATTTTTTTATATTTTTTAATTGTTTATTAATGTATTAAACATTTATAAAACAGTAAAACACTTAAAAATAAATAGGAATTTCTTCTAGAAAAACAGGTTTACTTTATCCATAAAGATAATGTTTTTTTATTTTATTTTTTTGTAAATTTAGGAGCTTACTAAATAAATTAATGTATTTTAAATTGTATACAAGCATATAATTAAATTAACCACCCCAAAAAACTGGGATTTCTTCTTAAAAAAAGTGTATATTGTACCCCCTCAAGAGATGACGTTTTTCATTGTTTTTTAATGATAAATAATTAATAACGTTGTCTTTGTAGATAAATTATGCAACTAGAAAGTGGATAAATTAAAAATTTAATGAATTTTTTAATCTAAACTTCAAGAATTTCCTGCAAAAATAATGAGAAAAAAAGTCTATTATGAATACTAAAAACAATCGATGAAACACTTAATATATATTTTCAAGAAAAACAGTAGATAAATGCATTAATTCTTAGAACAAATCTATTTTTCACCCTTCTTTCATTTGACTTACGTTGGTTTAAATATAGAAATGTAAAGGGAAGAAGTAAAAAAATATAATAATAATAATAATAATATGTGTATGTAAGATTGTTTTTTTTTCCTTTTCCTTACGTGCTTCGAATAATTTATCGCTTCTATATTTACTGAATTAATGGCTGCCGTGTTTATTATGGAGTTTATTGTGATTTATTTACCATTAAAACAATAAAAACATGGACTGAAACATAAAAATACATACTTTTAATACCCTGTTTTCCTGCTTATAAATTAAGAAGTAATACTAAATACAGTAAAACCTGCCAAACCGGGAAAAAAAATAATTCGGTACAGTGCGAGCCGGTTTACACAGCTTTTATTATATACAATAAAAACCTGTGTAAACCGGAATCGCACCAGACATTTTTCGGTTTGACAGGTTTCCGTTTTAAACAGGTTTTTCTTTAACGTAAAAAAAAATCGCTTCGTTTAGGCAGGTTTCTGGTTCGTTTTGAACAGGTTTTACTGCATTAATTTATATAAATTCAATGTGTTTCATAATTAATTACTAATTTTTCCTTATTCCTTTCGTAAAAATTCAATTTATTCACTTGTCATATTTTAAATTTATTAAATTCAACCCCGTAATGACAGTTCAATACGAAAAGTGATAAGTATTCAATGTTCATTGCTTTACCACAATGTAGTTTTTTTTTATCAAGTGTCAAATGGTTTATATGCATCCTTGACCAATTTCTATTTGTAAATATATAAGGAAATTTGATTTAAGTTCTGAACTGAATTAAAAATTAGTGTCACTTTATACTTAGCTATAATAAAAATAAACAAGCTGTTAATTTTGATTAATTTTACAATTAAAATTTGCTAGTTTAACTTCATTAAAACCTCTAAAAAAAGGCATCAAAATGTACTTTTACTTAGAAAATTATTATTATTATTATTATTTTAATTTAAATAAATATCTTTTTTATTATTAAAGCACTAAAATTTATTAAATACAGATACTAAGATGAATTCAGCTTGTATTATTAACTTCTACTCTCATTGAAGCCTTAAAAAGTATTAAATAAAGATGCAAAACAGGCTTTAAAACAATAAACACACGTCTTCTAGTGCTTATTTTCTTGATTTTTTTAGTTTTAGAATACATTTAAAAGCTGTATAATAGCACAAAAAATACACTAAGCAAGCAAAAAAAAAGGAGTGAGAATTAACAGTATTAAAAAACTATTTAATAAACATTAACACAATATCAATATTTCTCTATCGAATTAATTAAATATATATATTACAATTTATAATATTTTTAGCGATTTTTTTTAAAAACTATCCACCACTTCATACATTATTCAATGGTAAAGTAATGTACCCCAGTATCAACTGATCAATGTCAAAATCCTATAAACCATTCATTTCGAATTGTGTATAGGGACATAACATGCAAATAATATTAGAAAATAAAAACAATTTAATTGGTTTTTCTAACTTTATTTAAACCCCCCTAAAAAAATATTTTAAAGCTGACTAATTTTTAGGGTTTTTAATCCCTATTTAATAGTCTCAGTGTTCCACTGAAAATAAGGAGAAGCCATTAATTAATTATAATATAAAGAAAATAAACTGTTTAAAAGTATTTATTTACATTTATTATTATATAAATAAATACAACTGAAACAGAAAAAGGGGTGAAGAAAGAAAAAAAAAACGAATTTATTAAATTGAATTTTCGTGAAACAGCACCCAAAATCGATTGGCATTTTCAAATTTTATTTTGTTTAAATTGAAAAATATATATTTTATAGTCGTAGATTTTCTTGTAAACAATTTTAAACTAAGTTACTTTCTAATCAATACGTTTACCATTAATATAATTACTATTTGCTTTATATATTTAGAAGTTCGTAATTGTTATTTACAATCTTTTAACCGCTTAATATTAATGTAGAAAAATATATATCGTTGAAAGTTTTAGGATCTATAATAAGGAACATATTAAATTATGTTTTTACCTGATCGATAACAATTTCATTTCGAGTGCACGAACGTTAAGCTGCACCAAAACAGAATACACCTAAATGTACTGTATATATATAGATTTTATTTTCTTTCTTTCTTCTTTTAAGTGCTTTTTAAATAAATTAATACATATTTTTTTATATTTTTTAATTGTTTATTAATGTATTAAACATTTATAAAACAGTAAAACACTTAAAAATAAATAGGAATTTCTTCTAGAAAAACAGGTTTACTTTATCCATAAAGATAATGTTTTTTTATTTTATTTTTTTGTAAATTTAGGAGCTTACTAAATAAATTAATGTATTTTAAATTGTATACAAGCATATAATTAAATTAACCACCCCAAAAAACTGGGATTTCTTCTTAAAAAAAGTGTATATTGTACCCCCTCAAGAGATGACGTTTTTCATTGTTTTTTAATGATAAATAATTAATAACGTTGTCTTTGTAGANAATACATCAATGAATCAGCCCGGAAAGTAGGGATCAGCAGATAGCACGTGTGAAGGGCCTGATTAAAATGGGAGCCTAAGAGACCTGACATATGAGGAGATTTAAAAAACACATCTTACAAATGATTCATTCTATTGCATTTATGGGGTATTAAACAGGGAAATAATGTCGTTATTTTTGACAAATTTGTATGTTTAAAAATTACACTCATTGCCATAAAAATCAGCACGAAATAAATGTCGCAATCAACGAAATTGTACATGTCTGAGTGTAACGATGATATAAATGATTACAAAAAGAAAGTAAAAAGGATCTTTTATTGCAGGAAAAATTTCAAATGAGACGAAGTTCTACTACCCTGTTAGGCCACCTCCAGCGTGAATACCCGATGTAATACTGGCGGGCAAGGATGCTTATAGGTGCCTTACGGTATAACGCGACATCTCGGTCTATTGTTGCTGCAATGTTAAAAATGGCTCTTGGTAATCCTTCCACGAGAGGTAACACATGTGACTGCAGGATGTTACCAACTTACCGCTGGGCTGTCATGGTTCCTTGGATCACTACTACAAGTGGTCGGCTGTCGTGTGTGATCGCATCCCAGACCATCACACAGGCTGCGGTGGCAGTGTGCCGCTCCGTAGAGTAGGCAGAATTGAGGCGTTTACCACGGAACCTCCAGACACTCCACCTGTGTTCGGATGGCGGACAATGATACTGTAGGCTGTGTACGTGCTTGTCTGAGAATCAGCCATTCCTCTCGGCTAGTGCTCTGCCGAAGGTGTCCCAAGACTGGGCGCTGTGTGTGCAAGCTCTCTCTCTCCCACTAGTCCCATTCACAGTGTAGATGGCGGGCGAGCTATTCGACGATATCATCATCCTACTTCTCTCGACCCAATGATCCTCCTCCTCTCAAACTTGTTATATGGTCATCACGACATAAAAACATCTGTAGTGATGCAGCGACTCTTTGCAACAGAAACTAAACTACAGACAGGATGACCTTGCGCGATTTTGTTTATAGGCCAAGGAAGAAAGAGTTTAACGCCATATCCTAGCATTATGCAACGAGCAATCATGCTATAACGCTAATAATTTCCATATCTGCATGCCAAATTTCTCAAAGATAGCGCACCAAGAAACAGTTGTCGTAATTTTTATGGCAACGAGTGTATACACTCGGGCCATAAAAATTGTTTTCTGGTTTGTTTGTTGAGACCTGAAAACAAGTTTAATTTATTCGTAATTAGCAATGCGACACGTGCGTGATATGTCAAGTAGAATGCCTCGAGGGAGGTCTTTTAAGAGAAACCGGTCCGTATTTAGATGTTATTACGTGAAGAAAACCCGGTAAACTTAACGTAGCTAGTATCTTGGCGAGGCGTCAACCCACGACCAAACATACCAGTGTACAGTGGTTTTATCCACGCGGTCACTGATGGGCTGCTTCAGTTGGTTAATATAAATTATTTGAAGCATATTGTTTTAAAAAATTATGTTATATTTTTTCAATATTCTAACGGTTTTATGTACTTCTCATTGTTGTGGTATTACACAATTTGAATCCATACTTTTATAATTGTTAAGTTTCAAACCTACGAAAAAATATCCGAAATTTTTAAATATTTAAAGGCGTTTGAATCTTATTTGCTCATCTTCAACATAATAATTTAAATTTATTTAGGATTCATATATAACAATTGGGAGTACTGTACTGTACTTGATTGAATGCGAAAGACTATTGATAAATCAGCAATTTTCTGCTCAATACGACAATAAGAATATTATTACAACGTATAAGAAGCTTGTTATAGCAATTATTATACTGAAATCTTTGAAAATTGCAATACTTTAATATTTATACTTACAATGAAATTGAATCTGAATGATGAAAAGATATTAAAATTGTTTCGTTGATGAAATATAGCAATGCAACACTTAAGCGATCTGAAAAGAGGGGTGCTTAACGGGAAACTGGACTAAATTTAGGTGTTATACACGTGAAGGAAATACGAATAATTCACGTGGCCAGCCAGTGAAACAGAATTCCAATCTCCAATCTGATCTTTAAGAAAATCTGAATGAACTTATAAAATAATTTCATAAAAATTCTCCAGTAAATTAAGAATAAATTGCTTAACAAATGTAATTTAGTTTAGTGCCTTGATCCTAGAAACAGACTAGAACAGACTTAGAAACAGTCACAAAAAGTATTCGTGAGATGATGCGCTAGTTACCACGACGAAGGCCATTCAATCGTACCGAAAATAGTACAAATTCACAGTAGAATAACGAAATACAAATGAAAATAATGTAATTATAATTACATTTTACTTCCATAATATATTTAACGACTGTTTTTATTCATCAAAAATATCCATCCTTCGATATTTTTCTGAGGTAAGTACATTGAGCATCTTGGCATGTTCGCGATATTTTATATTTCTCGTTTGCAAAATAATATAACAAAAAATCACTATGTTTATTATACTAATAATCATAATATATAAGAAATTCGAACTTTATGCTTCGTTTTTTGCATATAGAAATTAAAAGTGAATAGACTTATAATGGGTTTTTGGTTTAAATGTATTCATAACCTTGGATATTAATTAATATTTCTCCAGTTCTTTGAATCTGAACACTACGTCAGATATCTCATTGGAAAATGAGCATTTACCCTACAGTAATGATTATCAAATAATAATTTGACGTGGATAAAATCACCATACAGAACTAAATTCCAACAATGAAATAAAAAAAACAAAGAAAAATTTGTAGTCTTTTTATATTTTTTTTGTATGAAGAAAATTCCATTTAATATAGGATCCTAACGTGTAGTATAAATTCTAGCGTGGCCTGATAATAACATAAAATGGTATACCTAACTTTAATTTTATTGTGATGAATTTTGAGTTTGAAATTGCTTTCTATTCTGTCTTCAAGAAAGAAATTTCAATACAGTTTACGCATATCGATGAACGGAGATGTTACCTTTCGATAAGTAAACGGGATTTTCTCAGTGTGAAAAATTTTGTTGGATTTTAAACACCGAAATCAGTTCATTGTAATCTTCAGAAATACAGACTATCTGGAACCATCTGTCCTAACAGAGCTTTCGATGAATGTGGTTATCGTGTATTTTGGTGTTACTTTAGAAAGAAAAATCGAGTTCAGTTAATTGCAGGGATTACAGAATGGGTTAAAAAACACTTTAAACAAGATGCTTGTGAATGCACTGTTAGAAAATGCTTAAAATGCAACACTATGAACAGTCAAAATGTTCCTTGAACAAGTTAAACAAGCGAAGTCGCCTTACGTGGTTAAGGTAGTAGATCTATTGGACTACAGCTAAATGGAAAACGGTTCTGTGATCTGACGAGTCGACCCTCCAGGTTCATTTCGGAAATATTGACAACAAAGCGATTCGAACAAGTAACGAAACAAACAATCAAAGTCAGTATCGCTAATGATAATGGATGTATTTCAAAGTAATCAAAGTAAGCATCACGTTTCCATTTCGGAAAGTAGCTTACTTTATTCTGGAAAGATACTGTTAGGGAAATGGTCCATTTCTGTTCCAGCAAGAAAATGCTAGATCCCACACGGCTAAGATAACAAGTGTCTGGATTCACCGAATAAAAGGATTACCAATGTACATCGCTCGCTTATAGAAAACGTTTGGAGATTTCTGAAGAGAAAGGAGGTGACGGCCAAGAAGTCTGGATCAGTTAAAAACAGTATTTTCTAAAGAATGAGAAAAGTGTTCATTGAAAAGCTTTCATAGCTCGTCAAAGCATCTAAAGAATCTTGGTAATCTGCCAAGTGATCTATTATCATTGATTTCCGTCAGAATTTTAAGTAACAGTTAGAGGCATTATTATGCAGATGAAAATGTCAACATGGTGTTTTTTCGTTATTTAAATATCCTAATGTGATTACATTTTGTCACTGACCTCACAAGTCAGTGATAAAGACATTCGACACACACATTTTATTTGCAACATAACTGTAACGCAATAATGAGTATTCATGTACACTCGTTGCCATAAAAATTAGCGCACCGAGAAAGAGTTGTCATATCGCTGCGAAATTTGGCATGCAGATAAGTCACAAGTAGATGTCGAAATGATTGCAGTTATAGCATGATGGTTCATTGCGTAATGCCAGCAGAGAGCGTTAAAGAGCATATTCCTTGGCCTATAAACAAAATCGCGCAAGGACATCCTGTCTGTACTTTAGTTTCTGTTGCAGAGAGTCGCTGTATCACTAGAGATACTTTTACGTCACAACCAAAGACCACATGAACAACTAACCGACTTTCACAGAAGGATCATCGGGTTGAGAGAAGCGGGATGATCATATCGTCGAATAGCCCGCCATTTAGACCGTTCTAACAACACTGTGAGTAGGTGTTAGGACCAGTAGATGATAGAGAGCTCAAACACAGGCACCCAGGCACAGGACGACCTCGACAGACAACTAGCCGAGAAGAATGCCTGATCCTCCGACAAGCAAGCACACCCGTCCGTATCGTTGTCCGCCATCCGGACACAGATAGCACCATTATTACAGACCCATGTATCTGTCCAAACCATTTTGAGTCGCTTGGGTGAAGAACATTTAGTATTGCGGTGACCATTACGTGATTATATTGACCACATCCATCATCGTCTCCGTTTGGAGCGGTGATGCTGCCGACAAGTTTGGACTGCAACGGAATGGAATCGGGTCGTCTACAGAGACGAATCCAGATTTAGTTTGGGCACTGACGACGGCGATGTTCGTGTCTGGAGGTTCAGTGGTAAACGCCTCAATCCTACCTACTCTTTGGAGCGAAACACCGATCCCGCAGCTGGTGTGATAGTTTCGGATGCCATCACACACAACAGCCAATCACCTGTAGTAGTGATCTAAGGGACTATGTCAGCCCAGCGGTATGTTGGTGACATCCTGGAGTCATATGTGTCACCTCTTAAAGCAGGACTACCAAGAGCCATTTTCTGACAGCCAAATGCTCGACCGCACACAGCAAGGGTGTCACAGGAGTGCATCCACCACATTTCCACACATCTCCTGTCTGCCCGATTCCCTGATTTGTCACCGATCGAACATGTCTGGGATCACCTGGGATGCCGAGGTTGACAGACTATGAGTTTGGCCAACTAGAGGACTGCTTAAAACAACTGTGAACGAAATGCCCCAGAACATTGTACGGCACCTGTACTCCTCCATGTTTGTCCATATCACATTGTGTACTCAAGCTAGAGATGACCCAACAGGGTACTAGAACCTCCTTTCATTTGTAATTTTTTTACAATAAATGGTCCTTTTGTTTTTATTTTGTAATCACTTATTGCAATTTGGTTCGATTCCGACGTTCACTTCTTGATACGCTAATTTTTATGGCAATGGGTGTGTTTAAACATATCTAATTGTAAAAAGAAAGGTATAGGGGTCTATGAATTTTTTAGCTCTATTATTTTCTTATGTGACCTCCATCGTTTAGGAATCCATCATTAAGTTGCGCATACTTATAAACATTTAAACAATATTCCTCCCTCCTACATTGTAAGCGAAAGGCCTCTTTTATAAGCGAAAGAGGCCTTTCGCTTACAAAAGATTCTTCAAATCCGGCTCGCACCTTTTAATGTGTTTTAAAAGAAGAATAGGGAAATAGTCGCTGAAAAATAATACTTTACTGTAAGAAAAGACAGAGACAAACTAGCCGCCATTCAAGAAAATAATTAAAATCATTACACACCTCCTAATAATTACCAATTTAAATTAAATTAACTCTCCTAAAAGTTAGCTGCACCTTATATTATGGATATTTTCCATTAATACTTACGTTTACGTGTTAATAATCGAAAGAAAATTAAGAATTTTTCTAAACATAAATATATACATTTAAAAAAATAATTTCGAAGTGGTGTATGAAAAAAGACATTTATTTATATACTATCGTTAAATGTCAAGTGAATTTTTGAAGCTGAGCCAGTAATATTCAAATATAATGGCTGCTTGACCACGTGAGCTATTACCAAGGACAAACTGTCAATTATAATTATTTATGACTGTATAGCCATTATTCTTTGTTCTTTAAATAATAACAGGCGGTGTCACTAATGTAAAACAATGGAAGCCTTTCCCACTTTTACAATAAAATAAAACTAGTTAAATATTGATAAAAATACCAAAAAAAAAAGAGTACAACATAACAATAAATAGCAATTTTCTAGCTGAACTTGACTATAAAATGACGAAAAATAGCAAGTTTATTGTCTTAAAATATTTAACGTTTTATAAAATGTTTAAATTGTTACATTAATTAAACACTATGGTAATTTCTATTATTATATTGTCTAGATTCAAAGACACGGCCATTTTCTAAAGAGGTCCTCTTTCTTCGAATGGATACTTGTATTCTTTGTTTAGCTGAATTAAGTTCGTATAAACTATGCAACCTTGATGTCTGTCATATTATAATTAACCTGGATGATTATGATTAATGAACAATTCACAGAAATGTATTATAGTTAATGTAGTGATTCCAGGTAATGCATATTCCAGGTAGTGTTAGCCTTTACCTATTTTCCTCTCAAGACTAAATGAGTAATTAATGGAAAATTTCAATTTTAAAACTATTTTAACAGCTGAATAAATTAAAGCTCGTACTAATTTAATATATGAGATCGATTTAAATATAATGGGAACAAGAATATCACGAATGTAAATAACACGTGGGAGTTGTTGTATATTCAGGTGACACGTATCTTTAAACTAAGGATATACAGTGCAATTTAATACACTTATCTCGTGTCTTTAAATTAATTATTTAATTCTACACGATCAGCTCATTAGTGAGATGCGAACTAGTGTGTTCAGTGGTTTTAATCTACACAGCCTTGGAGGATTCTAAAGAAATGTGGGTTACACCAAGGAAATCTATACTCCATTTCTTTTAATTAAAAAACGAAACAGGTTTAAAGCTACTTTTGCATACATTAAACGGGGGGAAACTAACTTTACTGTCTTATGTTACAGTGCATAAATAAATTGCATAATACATATAAGAATTTTATACAAATAACACGAAAACAACGATTTATAAATTCCAAATTTTGAATAAATCAAACGAAACAAGTACATGAGGATCTTTCGTAAGATTTCAAACAAGGAATTGGAGGAAAAATTAAATTGAAATCTGGCATTTAAAACTAATTGATGTATGCAACTGATGCTGTTTTTAATGATAATTTTATGGCTAAAATTCAAAAATAAAGCTTAATGAATTATTCATTATTTCGAATTGTGACGATGGCACAATAAACAATTCCCACTTTTCTATTAAATTCTATACTATTTAGATGTGTTTTTTTCCAGGGAAATATACAAAACATTTTTGAATTCTGAAATTTTGCTGAATCACTATTTGGAGTGTGGAATTTTTGAAAACTCAGCATGGTTGAAGAGTATTACCAGTAAAAAAACCCATTATTAAATGAATGTCATGACAGTGACTTTTATAGCTTTTAGGAATTCAATGCCATAGCATTTCTCATGTATTGTATTCAGTAAATTTCCGTATGACGAAACAAAATTATTTAACACAATTTTCTATCATCAACGTTAAAAATTTGAAAATTCATTGTATTTAATTATTTATATCTTTTCTGTATTCGAATTATACTCAGTTTTATTACATTATTTTATGTTCTGTTACTAAAAATTTATCATTATTTACGCTTCACCACCATGTCTATGTCACTCTATTGGTACTAGGAACCACCCGCACATGAAAATAAAACGAGAATATAATCTTTTTTCTATAATAATTAGGCCAAAAAACGAAAACATTTCGCTATTTTCGACATATAGTTTCGCTTTACTTTATTGCAAACACAAGAAAGGTTCGTAACAAATACGTTTTATATTGTTAATTATTATAAAACAGTAAAAGACTTAATGTTTTTGGTGTAGAGATGAGTTTTATTTTTAAAAAAAGCAATTGTAAATGTTAATAACGAGTAAATTCTATCCCCACTCGAGACGTCCCCCTCTATCTCTCTACCCCGTCGACATTTAACCACCAAAATTTAATTGCATTACTGTGTCTAATACACATACTTCCCAGCAAAATTTCAGAAATTTTCGACAGAAGGCACGGAAGTTATTAAGCTTCAAATTTGGTGAACAGAATCGTGGCCTCCACACTAACATTCATACATATAGAGAAACCCTGAATATTTTTGCATACTTTTCCTATAGTATATATTCTATAAAAGCCGGAAAAGTAAAAATAAACTCGTATTTCAACAAATGGACTGTATAGTTGTCAAATGGCGAGGAAAAACCCGCCATATTTGAGAAATTGACGTTATCAAGGTCAACACTACCATTGGATACGGCTAGACATGATATTTAAATATTATTCAACTTACGTTTTTCTGTGTTTAACTCCTGATTCATACTTCCTGTATTGATTTTCTGCATTGAAAATTCTTTATTTATACTTTCCTGCAATAGACATGACACAGCTTATATCATTTACACCGAAAACATAGTGATCAAATGATCATCACGTGCTAGGGACTATTCCATTATGTATTTGAGGACAATACATGTAAATGTAATTGAGAAAGAGAATACATGTACCTGTACTTTATCTCCTAAAACCGGTTAATTATAAATAGTTAAGAAAGTATTAGCATTAATAATTATATATTATGAATTATTTTATTTGTTCTTCACTACACTACGTTCTAATTTATATAAGAATATAGAATATCATAATTATTATAAAATCTCTGTAAGTTGGACACTGATTTCAATTGAAAGATTCCAATTTAGAAGGGCATTTAATGTATCAAAATGTCCAACTTGAAGATTATTTTTTATTGTAGTTTAGAGGAAAACCGTGCTATTGTGGACTATTCTTGTGGATAAGTGTTCAAAATATTGTATCTGAATGTTAGTGTCTGAAACAAAGAATTCAGATTATGATAGAAAACAAACATATGCCAAGTTCAGATCACTTTGCTTGATATTTATTTCATAATTTAATTACATTAGAAACACAAAATCTTAAATTAATAATAGTACTATATACAACCATTTTCGTTACATGAAACTAGGATTTTATACGGAATTTAGGCCTTTTGTTAGAAATTACATATAAGTTTACTGATAACAATTACGTGCCTGACTAACGTTTATTTCTAAAGTCATTAGTTTCAATTGATGATCATAGTGCGATTTGTTGATCGATTGATCGACCCTATTATATATGTATTAGTTTACTAATCGATCGCCGTGTGAATCTATTATCGTCAATCTTTACGTTTATTATTATCATATGAATTCAGCTTTCGGAGCAAATACATGTGGATTTTTAAGTGCCCTAACTTGTTGTAGAACACTAGTTAAATAATTTTAATTAAATCAGCTTACCTTGTAAATTAAAATTCAAGTTATTCATTACGATGTCGTATATAAAAGTATAAAGAATCAGAAAAACAACATCAATCATAGTGCAGGAAGATTTTCAAGAACACGCGTGTTATTGGGATGGTCTTCAATTTGAGTATTTACAATATGGTAAATGATGTGGACACAATGTGGCAATGTTTCGTGTTAATCAATTAATCAATCGGTTTCCAATTTGCACAGTTATTTAAATATTATGAAAATGTTTTAATAGAATATAGTGTTCTTCCTAATGAATTACGTTATGAATTTTGCAAGAAAGGTCAGAACTAGAGTTATAATATGTCCCGGAATTTATCATATTTGGAACACTTCGTCTCAATCTGAAAATATTATCCGGAATTTTCCAATATGTCCATTTCTACCAGAAAATATTCCAATTTGTATTGAAAACAGTCAAATAAGAATTGTAAATAGTAAGTGTCTTACCGGATTTATAATGTTAAGAAGAGCCAAACAGTAATATAAAATAACTAGAATAAGCCAAATTGTTATGATTTTGAATTTTATCGTGGCATTCACTAAAGAGAAATTCAAGAGAAAACTGATGAGACAACTTGAGATAATAAAGATAAATTTCAGACAGACATAAAAAAAATTATAAACTAAAAACCATTCATTAGAGGACACTTGACAGCAGCTGCATAATTAAAAAGTACATATTCAGAATAGAAGATCACAGAGAAAGAAGAAAAAACACCGTACAATATTTTACTATGTTGGCTTCCAGGAAGACAATGAATGTTTTTCTGAATTTTTCTAAATTTCACATAAAAAATGTAAATAATTTATAAATAAAATGAAAAAGAAAGCCAAATGCCAACCAGATTTCCCGATACCAACCGGCCCTCAAAAGGGTCAAATTCTAGGGATTTAACTTAATGTAAAAAAGAGCTTGTCTGGCAGCCTTGATCTTCGGTGTCATACTTGCATACTCCACCTGTGGAGTATGCAAGTAACATACCCATACAATGTTCCGATTTCTGGTTTTCAACTTATGGTTCGAACTTATTATATTTTGAGGCCTTTAACATCCAATACATCTTCATGAATAAGTCTAATACTTAATTCTGCTTTATATATTGAGATTATAAGTTAATATAATATTGTTAATGATTTTTCTCAGAATATGGAAGTATAAATAGTGTTTATTTGTGAAAATTCTTCAGCAATAAATTCTGTTAATGGAGAATGCCAAGATGCAATTTATTTGATACAAATTTAAATTTTTTAAAAAAATTAACTTTTTAACTATCTTTCAAAAGATTAATATTATACTAAATTCTATGGCATGTGATAAATATCAAAACGTGCAATGATTTTCTAAGTTGTACTACATGCAACTAGAAATTCATTGCACGTCTTAATCAAAACCTGTAGATAGTGTAACATGATATAGACTACTTTATAAGTCACGATAGAATCCGAACATGAAATTTTTTCATTTTATAAATTATTTAATGCCATTTTTTTTAAGTTTTAAGTTTACTTACTTGAAGTTTTATTGGGAGTTTGCGTGTTAAACCATTATTTCTATTGTGGACAAGTAATCTCATTGTATACGATATACAGGACACTTAGGTATTTCAGAGGACTTAATATATTAACAAAGATAACGTTAAATATTGTATTATTTTGTTTAAAATTCAATGTGGTTCCCATTCTGAAGGCGTAAAACTGATTTTCTGTAATTCTTCTCACATGCAATATGATATTGTCTTTCGAGGTAGCCAAATTTGAGGCATGTTTTCGATAAAACCATACTTCTAAAGTCTCCCCGCAATGTAAAGGCATAAAAATTAAGATACAAAGCACCAAAAGAGCTACAGTACAAGTCGACCCCCCTATAACACTATTGATAATTCCGTTTTATATGAATTCCATGTTGTACGAGTCACTTAGATTTTACAAATACGTGAGCCGTTCACAGCCCGGCAAACGTATTTGTAAAATCTAAGTGACTCGTACAACATGGAATTCATATAAAACGGAATTATCAATAGTGTTATAGGGAGTCGACTGTAGTAAGTTTTTTTATTAATTTTCTTTACTGGAAAAAATTTCCGCGTGTCCTGAAATGTCACCATACCAAATTTAATTGTATTCAGGTTGTTAAATATCTTTATAGATAGCGTTGAATACGGACATTTAATTATAGTCACCGGATATAAGGAAATTATAAATTCCGTTTAAAAGGAAAAATATCTGTTATTGTGTCTTAAAAAGAGGAAAAAATTATAATTATTAAGCAAAATTAGGGAAAATATGTTTCGTACTTTCGTAGATATTTATAGATAATATAGAAGAAGTATACAGTTTTAAGTGTATAGAAATGTATGAAATTTCCCGTGTGGAATTTCCCGTACACTATTTTTAAATAACATTAATTATTCTTGAGAAAATTGATTTCCTGTAGGAATAATTTATTACGAAATCTCAATTGAAATATTAGTTTTAAATAAAGTGAGCCAGAAAAAATTACCGTTTAATTCATCATTTTTTAATAATTTTCTGTACATTTTCATAAAGAAGATAACTTAAATGGCTTTTTAAATGGGAATTGTATAGGCCCGCTTATTTTATTTTACGAATTAATTGTTTTCTGGGAAACTGTCTTAACGTTAAGCGAGGCAACTCTAACTCTTCATAGATTCAGTGTAATGAGGTTCTATTCTGCTCATGAAAATGCTTGAAACTATGTACAATAAAACCTCTTTACGACAACCACCTTCAATACTTAGAAACTTTGGTTATTTGAAGGGGTGGTCTTGTCAAAGGGATGTCTAAAATATAATGGATACAGAAATAAAGTAAATGTCAAACAGAAGCCAACACTTTTATTGCCATACAACTAGGAAGTATAAACCGTTATACGGGATCTATTGTTTATTTTTTAAACTCTTTTCGCCCTGTAGGTATTAAGAAATCCTTTAAAACACGGGTTCACACTATAATTGACGTTTTTCTCTTCCCCCCGTTATACAAGAGGGCCTATTATTTGAGCTCATCGTTATTTCGACCAGGCCCACAATAAGTGAGACACGTGGTTCCGATTCGATCCCGGAGCTACGGACTCCCGTAACACTGCGTAAACATGTTTTTAAAATTAATTAAAATGAAATATTTCAGTCAACTCTTTTTTTTATATTGTAATTAAGTGAAGAAATCCTTGAGGACTTGAAGGCCATTTAAAGAAATTCATTTTATTCGTAAAAAAGCATACATTTGAAAGTTTCTACAGTTTGTTTTAAATTTATGCAACGTGTTTAATCACTTGTGAAAACATTACTTTATTTATTTTTTTAAAAAAAAGTCAAATAAAAACGTGTTTCTGTGGATGCTACTTCACATCCTGCAAAGTCATCAACAATTCAAAATATGAATCGTAATTAAAATACAAATAAAATTAATGCTTTAATAACTTATTTTAAAGGTATGCAACGTGTAAAAACCCACAAATAAACCATTTTTTGTTTTTATTTTAATAGAAAAATAGATAAAAAGACGTGACTCTGTAAATGCAACTCCATGGTTCTCAGAAATAAGAATTTAATTATATTTTGTAGTATTGTTGCTATATAACCGCCAAGAAATTAAGAATTAACGGTAAATTGTATTATATTAAATAGAAAAATTAATAATATACGAGAAAGAACAATTATCTGCATCATTATAATGATAAACCATTTTCAATACGTAATTAGAATTGATCTAACAGACAATAAATTAAAAAGTTCCTCGAATATATTTAAATAAAACGGTCGTTATAAATACATTATCTTACAAATTTTTTCCTTCACAAGGAAAAAATAAATTAAGAAGAATAATTTATAAATAAGAACGTTGTTCCCTTACAATCGTCATTGAAAATAAATGCACACACACCGACAGAAAAAAAAAACGAGGAAAATAAATTTAAAAAATTTATACATTTAATTAAAATTCTAAATATTATAAACAGGATTAAATTTAGAACAAATTAGGTCAATTTTTTTTAATATATATTTTTAATAAATTTACTTATTTTATGCGCTAAATTAGGCAATAACTTTTAAAAAAAAAGAAGAAGAAGAAAGAAATTAGATTTCATCCTAATGAATTTTTAAATTAGAAATTATTTAATTAAATTTTGAATAGTTTATAATTGAATTTTTTAAATTGGTTTTTAAAAATAACAATTGAAACCATCTTCGGATGATATTGCTGTCTTGTTTGAGGTTGCGAAATGTTATTCCATGCAGGTTAGACCATTGATTTCTGCAGCATTGATCCATAGAAAAATCGATACAGGGAAGTGAGAGCGTTGCCCTGTAATGGCATACCATTATTTATACTTCTTCTATTGATCTAACATAATAAAATATTTATTAAATTCGAAATTCGTGAAGAATTTCGAATTTAATAATTAACTTTCCAGCAATGGAATCAATTAAGAAATGACTACGAGTAATGCAATAACCTTATTAATTATATATAAATTATTATAAAATATTATATTAATATAGTAGAATGTATAAAATATTAAGTACGTTACAGTAAAATGTAAGATTTCTTTAAATGATGATGAGTTTTCTGGATACTGCTTAAGATATTGATTTTCTAGGCAAATTATTATACAAATACTCCATGTTATATTGCTGTAATATCATGTATAATCCATGTTATACTGTCTAATTTATTGTATATCTTAAATTATGTACATTTACTCAGATATCGATGTTGATATCTTTCTAATAAGAGGAGTGAAATAAACNAGCAGGGACAAACAGGAAAAAGGGTGTCCAGGATAAAAATTTTGTAATGTTCAGCAGTATTTATTACTTAATTAAAGTGATTATTTTAAAGATTTCGCTTCAAAAAGAAAATGTTGAAACTTCAAATTCAAGGTGTGTCTTAGAATTGAAGAAATACAATATATACCAGTCCAAATTAAATAAATGAATATCTTGTTAAAATCTAACCAAAATTTTCATCTTTAAAATCTTTAAACAAAACTTAAAATTTGTTTACATTTTACAAAATGTTCATTATTTTTTAAATGTATATAAATAATAAATGTATTTTAATGAAATTAAATTAATATTAAAATAAAATAAAACTATTTAAATTCATATAAATGTAAAACAACTAAAAGTATTTAATTTGTACTTTTTGATAGATTTTAATGTTATTTTCTTTGATGCTGATGTAAATTTAATATACATAGTCATACATATATATTTTACATGTTTAATAAATAAAAAAAGATGAAAGAGAAGAGAGAAGAGTAATACATCATCATTTTTTTAGAAAGAAAATATCTTTGATAATGATATACTTACTTTATTCCTCCTTTATTTCATTGACTTGAAGGAATTTATTTGAATTTATATCATACTTCATTACCTAAATCTTTTATCCACTATTCTGCCATCAATTTCTTTCTCTTAAATTAAATTTCTCTTCATAAATCAAGAATGAAATATATTTATTACAAGCATAAAAATATTTATAAATTATTTTATATTTTTTTAAATTAATCTCTTAAACTTTTATAGTATATAAATATGTAAAGGTTGTAAATATTATAAAAAAAATTGTATTAATTTTATTGCTTTTTATATATATATATATAAATAATAAAGAAAATAAATAAATAATACATAAATTTTATCTATTCTCTCAGTTGCATTGAGCAAATAATAAGAGTAATTTAAGCAAACAAACAAGACACTCTGTTCTTAAATATAATTAGATTTTAACAATTGAGAAAGTGAAAATAAATTTTGTTGAGTGTAATAATAAAATATAAATAAAACTCTTATTTTTTAATATAATTTTTTATGTGAATAATTTATTTACACAACGTTAAGGATAATACATGATGACATTAATCATAAATTTATTTGACGTCTTTTATTTGAAAATAGAACTTCAATGCGAAGGTATAACCGAACAATTATGTTTTTCATTATAGTATATAAAAATATATATGTATATATTTAAATATAAACTTGTAACATAACTTAAGAACATGTGAGAGTGAAGGAAAACACACAACACTTGCTTAAACATACACAAGAAACATGTAAAGGCGTATATAGGAGTACATATATATGTGTAAAATATACATAGAGCCTGAGAGAGGTAAAAACATCGACTAGTTATGAATGTGGGACCCTCATCCCTCTTCGAAAGCCATAAATCTAAATGAATAAAATCAATAATGCAAATTAAATGCGATTTCTCATTACTTATTTACACCCCCTTTTGTATTATGTTTTCTTACATAAAATACTAAATTTTGGGATTTATTCGTGTCTGGATCCACTAATTGTCATGTTGACTTCTATTATATATACTATTTTTCATGATATTAATGAATATCCTAGTTGAAATATTCTATTTGTACTCACTAATATAAGTTAAATAATTCATCAATAAAAGTATATTAAATAAAGCGACTTCATTCTAATCTTAATTTATACAATATATGATTTAAGCATACTTTTTGTTGCTTAATGAGAGATAATTTGATTTCAGTTATCTTTGCAACAGTTGAACTTCAAATCAATATTTTCCAGATTAACATTTGTCTTTTACAAAGTAAACTTTCTTTTTTGGGGGAGTAAAACGTTGTAATTTTATTAAGAATTTCGCTAATTATTCTGTAATATTTATGCTACTTAATTAAAATTCGGGTATTTTGAAGCCGTTGTCTTCAACTTCCACTTTGACAATTACTGAATTTGTAAAGAAATTGCAAAGTATACGAAAAGAAAACTCGTTTCTAAATGGAATGTGCCAAAGATTTTTCTTAATTTACCATGAAAAATCCTTAAAATATAATAAAATGTCTATTGTTTATTCAAAAATCTTGTTTCAAAAAGTCTCATTTTATTAATTATAATATAAACTGACAATCTCAACAATGACGTAAGAACCTGAAACAAGAAAAACCTTACGTTAAATCCCTAAGAACTTCGAAATAACTTCCATAAATCTCAATTAAAGATATTTATATACTTATAAGTCTCAAAATACTATAAAGTTCTTTTATTACTTTATTATTATTATTAATAAAAAGATTTAATCTTTCACTAGTCAACAACCCTCTGACTATTCTTTTAATAATTTCTAGAGATTTTTTAATAAATTTCTTGTAATTTCTGATTTAAAATATTACAGAAATTTGCCTTTTATCTATATAAATATATGTTGAAAGCCTTGAATTTACAGCTGCTAAGGTATCTTCTATAAACCTTATATCATATTCTAAAGGAAGCTCCAAAACTGAGTAAAGAACTTAATCATTAATGGCATTTTTTAAGAAATTAAAACAGGAAAATATTACTAATTTTGTCTATAAAGCACAGTTCGATTACAGTAAATATTTGTTTCAAGTTTCATTGTGTAAATAAAATTATAAATCTAATTACAGGTTATTAAAGATAATTAAAGAGGCTGTTACGTTGGTTTGTAGTGATGTAGTACAATTCGAAATGTACAGATAATTATAAAGTAACTATACTAATTATATACCGTAAATAAAAGGAAATGAAATTGTTAACGTAAGGAATAAAAAATGTTTGTAATAATTTATGTAATACGTATAACAAAACGGATAATGTGTAGATAAAAAAATCAACGTGTAGACCACGATCTACGCTTAGTTTATAGCATTTCTACAGGTAATATGTAAAATATTTTCTGAAGAAAGTTTAATATCGTAAATTAAAGTGCTATTTATTGCTTTAAATTAATTACAGCACCGTAATTAATTATTGTAATTAGTTACAGTACTTAAAACTTGATAATAACACAGCACTCAATCTTCGATAAAAAGAATTGTTTACATAAAAACATATCAAATACAAGAAAATATAAATTAATAAAATAAAGCAAAAAATTTACAAATTAATTAATGATAATTACACTTATACATTAATTATAATTGAAATGAATAATAATTAAAAAAAAAAACAAAAGTTTACTTATGACATTAAAAATTTAATTAAAATTTACAATAAAAAATATTTTATTTCAGTTTTATTTATAATTTAATTAAATTTAAATCAATTCATTAACTTTATAAGATAAAATATATTGTTTACTTCATATTTATAACTAATTAATAATTAATACTATTATATAATTAATTCATAAGATTACCTAAAAGTCAGTTAACCGAGTTATAAGAAAAATCAGTTGAATCGGTTAACTGATTTTTGGGCCGAAACAAAAGTTTTATTCTTAAAATTTAATTTCATAAAGTGAACGAAGAAATAAATATTTTATTTAGAAAATAAATAAATATGATGATTTAATTTAAATTTATAAAAATGTTTCTTATTTAAATTAAATATTTATAGTAAAAAAAAATATAATTCACTTCTCTCCTTCATACATGATAATGTCTATACAATAATTTCATTTTATACTGAATTTTATATTAAACTTGAATATAAAAATTACAAAAATAAAATTGTTTTCGTCTTCTTAGACAATTGAATTTTTTATTAAATAAAATTTTATTCCTTCTTCTTCATTCTAAAAATAGAAAAAAAAACAAATGTTTTTTTTATTATTATTGTTAAGTGAATGCAAATCAGTAATGCTTCCAACAAAAGGTTTTGGCTCCTATCCAAAAAATTTCAAGTGTTATTAGAACTGAAAATACAGTAAAAAAACACATACACATCTTTTACAGCATCACTTAAGAAAAATGCCAGTAATGTCTTTGATTTCTATTATTTAAAAAAAATACATTAAATACTTATTTTAAATAGAAAAATAAATACATAATTACTTGTTTTAATTCTTTTCTTGTGTAATTATAAATTAAAAAGTAATTATAATTTACTTTGTATTAAATTTGAATAAATTTTTCAAATTGTAATTTAAGAATTTAATTAAGTAAAAAAAAATGCTAAATAATTATTTATTACTGTTATTATTTTTTTAATTATAAAAAATGACTTATTTTTTTTATTAATTAATTACATTTAATGTGTTTAATTATAATTAAATATATTTAATGATGATTTTTTTTGAGGTAGGAGAAATGTGTTTTAATTTAATTATATTATTTTATTATTTAGTGACTTAAAATAAATTTTTATGATTTTAATTTTATAACTTTTAAAAGGAAATTTAAATGAGTTTTAGTAAGTTGAAATGATTCATTTAGGTCATTAAATATCAAATGCATATGCTAATTAAATTTATGCTAACGACAGATTATACTCTAATTTGCATTTAAAATTTGTCATTGTTAATTTAATAAATTTCATAAAAGGACGTTGTCAAATTGAGTGATGTATTTAATTCGAAATTATTTAGTTTATTTTAATTTATTTTTAATTACTTTTATTATTGTAAAATAAAATTTTTGGATTTAAACTTAAGTACATTTAGATTTTTTTTTTATTAAGTTCTAAACACTTCATTATTGTTTTATGTATTATAATCGAACCTTCGATAATGTCCGTTGTTAAGAGGTTTGAATGTATTTATGAGAAATTCAAACTTTCTTCAGTTTTCTCTATAATCAATGACCCCCTCTAAAGATTTCGGTAGCCGCTATTATATATAAGCGTGTTATATACTGTGTCTAATACTCTGAGTGCATTACTTATAATGCACTGAGAGTATTATACGGAAATGCAAAGAACTATAGTTCTTTACAATTAATTAACAGTAGAACCTCGATTATCCGGCTTCCGATTAACCGAGGCTAAGTTGTAAGTTAATGCACTACTTTTCTTATAATATAATACAAAGAGGATACTATAATACATGCCTTACATAACGATTTGTTTCTGTTACCTTTCATCGTTTCATTTCAGTGTGAGTAACATGTATATTAGCTGTATAATAAATGATGTAAAATTACATTCACTAAGCCATAAAAATGGTTTAGAAGTGTTTTTTTATATTCGAAATTTTTAATCACAAATGGTCCTGTTTTATCCGAGTTAACATCAGTTTGCATTACCTCAAATAATCTGGGTTTTACTGTACTCGTGTACTGTATATGGTAGACAGATCGGTATTGTTAAGCTGCTGCACAATAGAGCGTGCTATTCGTCTATTAACTGGTTTCATGGGAAAAGATTTGAATTGAAATAACCTAACTTCCGGTTTGCATCATAATATTTTGTATAGTTAATCGAGGTCTTCTACACATAAGATTTCCATATCTTTTCTCGGATTTCATATATCTAACGCCATTCTCGAAATTGAGGAAAGACAGACATACGGACGACAATGGGGAATTCATAGGCTTACAATTTTTTCAAATTGCAGCCAATTATTGGAGAAAAAACACAAGAATCATTCACGTTTTTTTTTATTACAATACATTTCTAGTGTGTGAAAATAATAATAATTATTAGCTCGAGTTGTATTCATGTTATGTTAAAGGTATTGTTGTATAATACTTTAAGAATTTTACATACAAAATTTCTATTTTATTAAAAAATTTATAAGAAAATTCTTTATGTTGCAACGAATATAAAAAAGACGGGTCATATGTAACGTACTGTAATATGCAAATTAAGGAAAATATAATTATAATTATTCTTAATTCACGTAATTTTAAATTTTGTATAATTTATAAGCTTTAATTTGTACAATACTTATTCGTGTAAATTCACAAAGTACGTATCATATTATATTTGAATGAGAGATTATCTATCAAAATCTGGTCTTAAATTCCCTATTATATTAAATATAAATCTTAATTAAATATACCTTAATTAATTTTCTTCGAATTTATTATAGATTTAATTTACTCGAAGTGAAATTCAAATTGATCTTTCACAATTTGAATACGAGTAATTTAATCGTGTTGAACTTCGTCTATTATATCAAATTATGTAATAAATTAATTTAAACAATTGTAGATAATTGTCTTAAATTTCATTTCACAAATTGAATTTCATAAGTCACAATTAAAAATAAATGAAAAAGTATAAATCTTCACTTTCACGTTTAAAACTTTTCACCAAAATGGCTCTAACTACAATAAATAAACACGAATAATTTAATTTATTAACGTTTAACACGAAGGAATATGAATTAATTATATAAGAAATTTATATAGAAACTCTAAATAACAGAAAAGTAATAATTCATGTTTCGCAATGAAATTAAACATGTTCCAACTTGCTGTAAAATCGAATGATTTAGGATAAATGCGATTAAACTGGAGAAATTACAATATTAATATAAATACAAAATTATTACAGATAAATTTTACGGTTAATTCCACAATGATTTTTTATTTTATTCCGACTTTTCAATGTAATTCTTATATGCAAATCAACTGTTATTTTTTTCGCCGTTAAGGAATAAATTTACTTTTGAGAATTCGTAATAAAAATCAATATTTATTAGCTTTAAATTAGAAATTCTAATAAAATTTCATATCTAAAAATGTAAAATTTAAGTTAAACAAATTTATTTAATCATGAAAATCTCATTAAATAAAGTTTTTCTTCGAATCGATTTTTCATTAAAATTCAATTTCGAATAATCGAAAAGTTTACTCAGAATTTTTTCCTTCGATTATATATAAATTTTTTTTACTTGAAAAAAAGAAGTATATTTTATTTTAAAGAAAAAACCTTGAAGAATTGTAAATTCTAATTTTTCATGTTTACAAAATGTATGCATCATCACAGTGGTATCAATACTTTGAAATCGTTAAGTGTCTTATATTTATTCACAATGTATTTAAAATATTCTATTGATTTTCGTATAAAGAACGAATTGGATTAAATTTTTATACAAAATTTAATTTAATTCAATTTACAATGGTTTAAATATTACTGTAATGAATCACGCAAATAAGAGATGATACCGGTTATGAAATTAATAAAGAAGATTACAGCTGGTAAATTTCTGAAAATTCTTATTAACTTCTAAGTAAGCTTTCGTAAAGACATATAGAAGTTTATTAAAATTCGATACAATAAGTAGTTTCTTCGTTGAGAAGTATGGAACTTGTGAAAACAAATCGGTGAATTTGAAGTATAAAATCATGAAGAGTCTTAAGATTTATATGATCCATTTATTAATTTAATTGTCCTCAATCTCTTTTAATGATTCCTAATCCATGCTTTATCTAATTATAACGATTACTAATAGAAAAACTACACTAGTCCTTTCATAAAAATCTTCTATTCTTCTCGTTGCGTTGCCTTATTCCTCTATTTTTTTTTCAAATTCTCTAATTTTGTTTATTCATCTTTTGTTTAGTCCTTCTTCTCTTCAAAACACTTTTTAAATTATTATAACCTTTATATATTAATTATGTGACGTATATTTTATCACTCACTACAATCATAATTGGCCGAAGATCGTTAAAATTATTGATGAAGCCATGGAGGAACGAGAAGCCACGTAATAGAGGAAACTATAAAAATGCTATAATTCTTTTTATTTTATTAAAATACATATACAAATATTCTTATATACGAGTTAAAACGTTATAAGTAAAAGTAATTTAATTTACAAAGGTCACCGTTTTAGTGATTTCAAAAAATCCCTTGTATTAATATTAAATCTTTACCATACATTGTGTTTTCAGTTTATTCGGCTTAATAAACACATAATTAAATTTTCTTTAGAGAATATATGGCATCTGGATCCAATATAAAAATGCCATAAAAAAAGTTTTTCAAAGTGAAGGAAGATTTGGGTCATTCAAAAAATATATAGATTTAAAAAAAAAAAAAAAATGAAGTCATTAAGGGAGATATCAAAAAAAATTTACGATCGATAAGAAAATTTTTCGCTTATTCCACTATAAAAAGTTCCATAAAATCTTAGTTTTTATGGACTTTTTAATGTATTGAATACATTAAAAGAAATCCCAAAAAAACACCAAGAAAAATTATGAATTTTTTTAAGGATTGTTTTTTTTTAAAATGTAAAATTCAGACTTTACGAAAAAAATTTTTAAGACCAGATCTTAAAATTTTCATTTTTATTATTTATTTATTTATTTTTTGTAAGTTCTATAAAAATTTTGTATGAAGATAAAGTATAGAAATCCCTATTCCTGGTCGATCAATTCTATACGAGAGGAAAATAGCTTATTGACGTCAAAATGTACGTCATGTTGCTAGGTTTATAATGGGATTTCCTGTTTGAAGGTCGTTTAAGACAGATTTAGCTTGACCGAAGACGAAAATTCAACGAACAGACAGCAAAACCAATCTTTAAACTTGCTTCAGGATGTGGTATTATATCGATATTTTCACGACCAAAATCGAAGAATGGAATAATCGTGTATTAAAAATTTAAAATAAACAAGTAAAAACCTGTTAAAAGAAAAAAAAACATAAATTTTATATTAAAAGAATCTTAAAATTATCATCAAACATTAAATAACCTTAACAAAATCAATTCTTAACCTACAAAATGTAACTGTATATCACGCAAACTAAAACGTAAATAGGGTATAGAAATAATAAATATAAAAAAATTATTTTAAGAAAATCTCTGTTTCGAATGGTAAATAAACACGTAAACACATTTTTTAAATGCTTGCATGATTATAAGTTTATTCGTTTGTCCTTCAACGTCCCGATGACCTTCCTCCTTCATGTACCACCAAATTTGGCTCGTAGCCAACTCGTTAGTTGCCACATGTCTTGTGGTAAATGTTGTATTCGATCGTTAACGTTTAATTTCGTCTCGGATATTGAGAAAAAACACGTAAAGAGAACCAAAAAAAAAAAAAAAGAATAGAAGAAGAACAAATATCAAGTAGAATCATCATAAGCAGGGATGTATAGCAGGAACTGAACATTGAAAATGATAATGCCATCCACATTAATATTAATGTGCTGTATCATCTTTGATATTTAAATGCAATTCAACCATTCGATGTCCAGACATCATTATTAATGCTGAATAATAATAAGTTGATTCTGTTTGGCTGAAAGCAAAATTTGATTATTAAAATTCTAAAAGTGCTTTTATCGATCCAAAGAAGAAATAGTGTATTCGGTTTATACGTTTCTAAATTGCTTTACTGCATTTACACTCGATCGATTCTTAGAAAGCCTTCAATATTCTGTTCCTGTTACTAGCAAGACCTGTAATTCTGTACGTGTGTGTGTGTGTGCGCGCGTGTTTTCCTCCTCCTCCTCCTCCTCCTCCTTTTTTTTCTTGTACGACTAGAAATGCATGAATAGCAAAAATTACTAATGTAAGAATGCTGAAAAGAATTTTATATTCTTCTTCCTTCCATTTACTATTTAAAAAAAAAAATTATCTTCCATTCTATGAATTGATTTCTGCCTTGTTACTCGAGTAACACAACGTGCTTCTGTACTTACAAATTGGCGTATTGCCAGCACCTTCTCTATTGGGGAAGCCAAGATGGCGGCAAACTCGTACGTTTACAACGGATTTAAATATTAAATTTAAATTACGATTAAGATTAAACTTAATTTACTAATGATACTTATATTCGTATATTCACTTATAAATTATTTATTATTATTAATATAAGATAAAGGCATATTATTATTATTATTATTATTATTATTAAAGTATAATTTAGTTGTTACAAACATGAAGAAAACTCGAAAATCTCCACGTGGCCACCCAATTGAAGAGGCGCGAACCCACGACCATGAACCTGAATCCTATAATCTTCAGAAGTATAAGTCAAAGAGAAGTCTATACGTATGATTATTTATTTACATATAACACGACAGATACAAAAAAACCGTTTGGCGTTTTATACACGGGNTATATTAATTTTATTATAATGTTTATTCAAATTATTTTACTAATTTTTTTTTTCCTGAATATTTTCTATTCAATTTTATATTAAATAATTTAATTTTAATTAGAAAATTTAAGTCTAACTTTCAAATTATTTAATTAAAATTAAATTAACTCGACATTAATTCAATTGTATTTTTATATATTAAATTAAATACATTTTTTCGTTAATTAAAATTAAATATTTTATTACACTTTTAAAAGTTCGAATTGAATTTTTTTATATAAAAAAAAATAAACAAAAAAGTAAATTTAATTATAAATGTATTTTCTTTTTTTGTAAAGGGATTAAATAATTAAAAGGGCCTTAAATAATTAAATATTTATAAACATCCCTATTCCTCTTGATATGTCCTATTAACTTTAATTTATAACTGAATCAAATTAAACTTTTTAGGGTATTTAAATATATTTTATTTCATCTAAATACAACAATAAAGATCCTAATCGTTGTATTCTCATTTGTAAATAATACAAGTAAATTAAATGAATAATACTATAACACGCGATGAACTTATAAGTATAAAGTGACGTCAGATTTTATCTGTGAAGTCATATTTATTATTATAATTACACTCGCTAACGTCACGTCTACGCACTTATGACTAAGCTACACATACCCGACTGGCGACAGACAGACGGGCATTGATTATCTTGAAATTTATTATGATTACAATATGGTAATTTTCCAGCTTCTTTTAATTAAAAATAATGTATTTAATTAGAAATATTTTCATGAATACTTAATTAAAGTTTAAAATGTTAATAATAATATAAATTATTTTAAAAAAATATATATAACCTTATTTAAAGAAAAAAAAAAGTTAATGGTTGAGTTTCCTGTGGATAATGTGAAGATCCTTCTTCAATCGTGGGTTCTGTTCTGTCTGGTTTATGTGGCAACCGTACGGTGAGGGATGGTGCCCGATATATCCGGGTATCGAATCGGGCCGGTGTATTCAACCGCCCGAATTTGATCCCCGGATCAAATTCGGGCGGTTGAATACACCGCCCGAATGTGATCCGGGGCGGTTGAATACTCCGCCCGAATGTGATCCGGGGCGGTTGAATATTCCGCCCCGGATCAAATTCTTCAGAGCGGTATCAAGACGGAAACTTATGAAATTGATACGAAATTTCGATCTCTAGGGAGTACACAAATTTCAAATAATTCGAATATTTAATGTAAAAAATTAATATAAATTTAATAAAAATTTATTGCCGAAAAAATAAGTATGAACTTGGAAAAAATTACAAAAATATTTTCTATGGACGAACGTTAAAAGTTTCCTTATTCTTTTTAGTTCCTTCAGGAATAACAATTCCACGGAGGAGTCGTCCTTTATTTAGAGGATTCTCCTTCGCCTCATCATGCAATTTTATCCTTTTTTTGGTGGCACAAACACGTATAAAAGTTATACATTTTATAAAAAGGTGGGGTAGAATCCTCCAAATAAATGTCGACTCGTCGTTAATTCCAACTTTATTAATTAATATATTCAATAATTTATTTATAATACAGTTTAAAATACAGCGGCTCAAAATTAAGTTGATAAGAACCTTATTAAAACCGGCGTGAAACAGTGATTCAAGTTATTATAGTGGTAAACTGACTTTTGGGCCACCCTGCTATATTTTTAAAATATTTTGACTGTCTGCCCTGTAGGCATTAATATGGCTTTTTAGGCCTACCGAATGGCCAAGCAGTCAAGGTGGCAGCCTACCGCTCTGGGAGAATCCGAATCGAATTCGGACAGGTCGAAAAATCCCTAAGAATTTTTTGGGAGGGGATATATCGGCCCCCGTCCATCCGACAGTGTCATTCTATGCCTAGCCGAACCCATAATGGGCTTGCTAAAAGTGTCCTCTTAGTGCCCACGGGGTAAAAAGAAGGGAAAATGTGGCTTTTTAATACTGCAAATGTTGAAACACCAATTTATTATTTATTGTTTCAAGTTAGAAAAATAACGTTAGTGAAGGACGACATATTGATAGATCACTATAATTTCTCAATTCCTTGCATCATTTAAGGCAACTTTACTTTTACGTTTGTCCTAATTCCATTTATTTGTCATGACTAATTACAAAGTTGGGCATTTGTTGACTCATCGCTGACTCATCGTCGAATAAATTTTTATTTTTAATTACAAAATTTTAAAATTTTTCGTGTTAAAAATTCAAAAATATGAATGACCAAGCAACTTGCAATAGGCTCTTTCGAGAAATTGCCTTTTGAAAATCATTCAAAATATTCTTTTGGGGCGTATTTAGTTGTTGTTATAAATGAAAATATTTAGAATAACAATTAATTAACAAAGAATATTTTTAGTTTCTTTTAAAATTTAAAGAATAAAGATTGTTTTTTATTGATTTTCCTTAAAAGAAACTTGAAAAAATTTATATTAATTAACAAGTTTCTTTTCTGTACACGTTTTATTATGTGTTTAACAAAGAATGTTGGATATAGAATATTTATATTAATTAATATTTAATGTTAGTATAAAAATACATATTTTGTAAACAATTTGTATGTTTCTTTTAAGCTTTCCAGTGTTTTTAAGATGGCCCCCGTTGAATGTCGAAAGGAAATTAATATATTTGACATTAACTTTAACAGGTAACAATTATATTATTACAACTTAAAATAAAAGTTATCACGATGTTCTCAACTTATTTTCTAGTAAAATCTCAAAAAGTTGCCAAACATTTTAGTGGTTTTTATCTACGTAAAAGTAAATTTATTAATAAATCAGTTGGCAATAATAAATCGTGTCTATTTGTATTGGTTTATATTGCAATATTTTAATTTTTGCATCAATGAATTGTAATGAGGAAATCGACAAAATAAGCTTAATTTTATGCCGAATTTATCGCTGAAAATTCACACAAAATAATAGGCATGTTGCCTAAAAATGTCGCTTTAATACAGCTGTATAAGTAAGCCAGTGTGACAGCCCGTTTCTTTTTGATTGATATATTGAAATTGGTTTATTTATCCAGCTATATTAAAGCTGCTTGTGAAGTTTTTTCATGTGTCTAATATGAGAGTTTTCTATAGAAGTCCTCCTGGAAAGCATTCCTTTCCTTAGCAAATCGTCTATGGATAGAGTTACCTTATTCCAGTGTTTTACAACCTTTTTTATCTCACGGCACACTTGAACCTATAGTTAAATTTCCGTGGAAAAATCACGTAATTTAAAGCTGTGTTTGTAAACATTCTATCCCCATATTATTCGCTACTTAACCGAATGTCCATAAAAGACCTCCCGGAGGTCTTTTATGGTAAACTGGCCCTTATTTAAGAGTTATTCACGTGAAGAAACCCGGAAAAATCCACATAACTGCTGGTGGGTTCGGCCAGACTCAGAATGGAGCGGCCGAGTAGTCTGAGTGTCAAGAGGGATCTGAAGTGACAAGGACAGAGTACCCTACAAAACTCTATTGGTGTTGACTTACCGGATTCGATTTTGGGTTCCCAGTGCTGTATTTTGATGCCTTAACCGTCCGTAATTAAGATTTTTATTCAAGATTTACTTCATACGGAACTAAACAAATACCTTCCGTGGTTAAATGATGTTATATTGAAATTTCAATTAAACTATCGTTAAATTTTTCTTTATTGTTGAATATTCTTTTCGTAATATTTGATTTATATGACTAAAGAATTTCAATAATTACAAAAATTTTGTTTTATTATCAACATTTAGTTTTATCAAAACTGAAATTTTATACAAGTTTTCAGCAATATTTTCAATTTATTTGATTATTGTTTTAAGTATCGTATTACAAATATTAATTACAAAACTTGACAAGATGAGCAAGTTTTTAATCCTTGTACCGCATTATAAGGTAATTCGATACGTTTACTGTTATTAAAATGTTAATAATGTGCTTTGTGCTTTAATAGATTTAAGTTTAGGTATAAACAATAGAAATACGCTTAGATTAAGTTTTTATTTTCCTGGTTCTTATATATAACAGAAGAAATGTATGGCTATCAATCAAAAAATCAGCTTTCAACGTCGAGAAATGCAAAACGCTTGAGGGTTTTTTCTGTATGTATGGATATTAGTGAGTGTGTGGTGGGCACAATTTTGTCCACTCTCTTTAAAGCTTAGTAACTTCCGTGTTTTTTGTCGAAAATTTCTGTAACTTTGCACAGAGGTTTGCTCGTTAGGGTGATTGATGCTATTACATTTTGGTGATTAAAGGTCGAAGGAATGAGGAGATAAAGGGTGTCGTGTGAATCTCCACTACGGTCGGAAAATCGTTTTGGTTTCTCATATTTATTAAAAACACTTGAAGAAAGAAAGTCACGTTTGATCAAACATTGATTTTATACTCAGCAATTGAATATCATTACAGCTTTACTAGCTAAGAATTGAAGAAGAAATAATTTAAAACATATAGATAATTTCTGCACGTAATCTGTATAGAAGTAGAGGAAACTGTTTATGATAATTTATGATAATTCTGTGAATTATTCTTTGTTCTATATTTTACTTTCCTTATAAAAAAATATAAGGAAGGTTTTACTCTACACGAAAAGCTTATGACGAATAGGACGTGAGAATTCAGGAAAGTAAATTCCAATGATATTCTGTGTACAACGAATGAAACCCATCTCCTGATGGTATATTTTAAACTCATCAAAACATTAAAAGTCTTGTGAGTTTTAGTGTATAACAAATAAAATAAGGCTACTTTGTCGGAAAATTAGGCGCACAAATTCTATTTACTACATTATTTGAAGAAACCAAATTTTATTTTTTGGTGTTTATGCTAGTGTCAGCTACGCATACGAAATGATTCCAAACACCTAACTAAACAGTTAAATTCGTATTCGGTATTTCAGAAGTAACAAAAGGAACCGAAGACGAGAACTCCCTGAGATGTAGTTCTTTCTAGTTCTTGCGCAAACTACTGAAAGCCATTAGATTGCAAAGCGTATGAAAGGCAACCTTATTCTAAAGTTTAAAGTAAGCTGTTCTAAAATACATAAATGGAAAATAAGGACAATGACAAATATGGCATTTCCACTGCACAATTCAAAACATTTGTGTCCGGTTGCGAGTTATAATAGGTGCTGGAAGGCAACGAAACAAATTACGCGATTGGAAACTATGAGAGGTACCCATCAGAGGTGATCATTCGAGCCTTGTCAATGGGTTGGCCACGTGGAGTTTTCCTACGTGTTTCACGGGTTCAAAAGGGCAGATATCCGAAGTGTTACTTTGCCTTATTTCATTACTTCTACAACCTTAAACGTGAAATAAATGCTTTGATTTGTTAATCTGATGGCTACGGTCTGAGCAGACGGCAGTTACCGCGAATGCATCATGATCATCCGTAGAGGCCATTTAAAATCTGTGGTTGCACGCCATATTGCCTGCTTTTGGTTTTTTTTTTTTTTTTTGGTTCTTCTTTCTACCTTCTATAACTTTCTATCACATTAATTCTTCCTTCTTGGAGGTCAAGGCCACTTTCAAAACTCCCCAGCATAATGAATACGAGATTCCCTGAGGGCATACAAAGCGAAGGAAGGTCACTTTTGAGCTGATGCTCGAAGAGAGCGAACGACGAAACGAGGGAGACGTTACAGTGTTCGGTGCCCGAATAGAAGGTTGAAGTGATAACTACGAGAGGGAAACCTTGAAATTCTCGGGCCGAAGTCAGTGTGTTAGAGTCAGCATTTAATTTGACCAGTTGCGAATTTCGAACGCGCGACCGACAATTCGGATACAAGTAAAAACCCTCAAAACCCGAGGAAAATAAGACGGAAGTGTGTATTGTGTTTAAGAAGTTTCCATGAGGCCCCTCACGACAAGAGAAAGACGTTCGTAACAACACGAGTATTTTTGTTCTGTGCTATACGAATATTTGCTATATCTAGTCTATATTAATGTCATAATTTATATAATTTGTAATACTGGTCATAGTCTCATCCGTGGAGATGAGGTATGGATTATATCTGCATAATTAGATTTGCGATACCCAAATGAGCATACCGAGTATTGAAAAATTAATTAATATTAATCAAAATTTATTAAATTCATATGACTTATTATTTTATAAAATATATTGCAAGTAAGTCGTTATCATGCGTAAAATTTTAAATACTATAATAAAAAGTAATTTTATCGTATAATGATGAATTATTTTTACTGAAATTTGTAAGTGGATATTAACTGTAGAATTAAGTTTGTATAAACATTATTATTTGTAAAAGGTTTAAGTATGTAACGTGATTTTACTAATAATTATGAAACAATATACAAAGTTATATAAAAAAATAATTATCACTGTATCTTTAATTGTTCTATTTATGTACGATTATTATGCAGGTTGTATGCTAATTAAAATGCAGCTTCAATCGCTCCTATCTTTCTCTTTAAGATGTAAAATTAGGAATCTTTGTTGAGTTATGAGTACTAAAGTTAAGTACTGTTAAGCTTACAAATAAATCTACGGAGTTGAAGCTGCAGAGAGTGGAGACAACTAGGTCAGTCCCATTACAATCTTGCAGAGAAAATTCTGGTATTGAAGTAACCACTCGGCTATCGTCTGCCTTTTTTTAGACTTAAGACACCTTGAAATGCCGAGAAATTCAAAACATTTCGGAGGTAATTTCTGTACGTATGGATGTTAGTGTTTATGTGTATGTATGTATGTGTGGCACGATTTTATTCACCCTCTTTGAAGCATAATAACTCCTATGCTTTCTGTCGAAACTTTCTGAAATTTTACAGGGAGGTTCGTGTAATAGGAGGATTGATGCTATTAAATTTTGGTGAGTAAAGGACGAGAGAGGGAGAGTCGTTAGCAAGGAAGCATGCTCGTTGCTCTTCGACCATAATTTTTTGTTCTGGATTTTGTACCAAAATAAAAAAAAACAATCTATTAAAATGGCAAAATAATGCTACAATTATCGATTATGGCACCCTCAAATTTATTATTGGAATCTGTTTGCAAGTTACAGTACAAATTGATAATTAAGTTGCGGTTGGTAACTGAATTAAAAAATAAACGACCAGATCTTGTTTAAAATAAACCAGCAACGAGTTGCTTAACTTTCCCGGAAACATTTAAAATGTTGGTGTCGCCATCTGTTTAAAATCTTTTTAAAATTTTAACTATTATAAGATGGCAAAAACCTTAATTTTGACGGTATGAATGAGTTTTATAAGAAAAATTGTAAATGCTAATAACAAGTAAAATCTCCATTAGGTTTGACCTTATACACACGATTTCCTTTATTTCCCCATTTCTTCGACCTTTAACTAATATAATTTAATAGCATAAATCCCCCTAATACGCAAAGGTCCCTGCTAAAATTTTGGACAAAAAGCACAGAGTTATTAAGAAAGAGAGTGAACAAAATCTTGTTACACACACACATACCCCTGCACACACACATATATATATACACACACTAACATCCATACATACAGAATAATCCCCGAATTTTTTGAATTTATCGATGTTTCAAGCTGTCCTGAGTCCAAAAAATGTAAAATTCTGCCGGATTGCCATACTTTCCCTTGTTATAACAGTCGGAAAAGTAATAAAAGACCAGATGTGGTTTAAAACAGACTAAAACGATAAGATAAACTATCCATAAAGGAATACCTTCTTTGCAATGTCCCCTCTTGCAAAGGTAAGTAAGAAGATCTCTTCTGATCTCTTCGAAAGTTTGTCTAAATACAAATATATTGATTTCTCAGAAGATCTATCTATATATAAATGTAGAATTAAACGTTGATAATGTGGTTGCTTTGTTATATTTCTATATTAGGCCTTCACAACAAAAGAACGAAACATCGATCGGCATATTGTATAGACGAACAACGCGTAGATAAAACTGTATTATTTAGCTAAACAATACAGTTTTATCTACGCAAGAATCGATTTATCTTTATACAATATAACTAAACAATTAAAGTATATTTTTAAGCCGAACAACAAGTTCTTATTGTTTAGACAAATAAAGAAGAAAAAAAATATTTAAATTATACAGCTGAACAATAAAAAAGTTTTCGTGTTATATAATTGTATATACCTAATGCAAAATATTTATATTGTATACAAACATACCATTCATACATAAAAATCATCCAAATTTTTGCATTTCTCGACGTTTCAAGTTTTCCTGGATCCAAAAATGTAAATATTTTTGGTGTGTTTCTTCGATCAGTCGTCATACTCTCCCTCTGTTGTATATAGAATCTACCCAAGTTAATTATTTTTATAGTAGAATATTTATACTTACTTATATGTACAGTACTTTATTGAATAGAAGAACAATACTCTATTGACGTCATAACCGAGCTACCTCTTGCTGACATATTTACGTCACATGAAAGTTTAATAAAATTTATAATTAAAGAAAATAATAAAAAGTTTTGTTGTAAGCAAAAATCAATACAGAATGAACGTGGGATGAAGAATTTTAATTGTCAGTAAATTGGATTTTTTAATAAAAGATTTGATGGATATATAATTAAATTTGAAGTAAATTAATCTTAAATACTTTTAATAATTAAATTTTTACAATAATTAAGCTATCGAATTTCGTAATTATTTTTAAAAAATGCGTATACAGTCGACCCCTCTATAACACTGTTGATTTTTCCGTTTTATATGAATTCCATGTTGTACGAGTCACTTAGATTTTACAAATACGTGAGCCGTTCACAGCCCGGCACACGTATTTGTAAAATCTAAGTGACTCGTACAACATGGAATTCATATAAAACGGAATTATCATCAGTGTTATAGGGGGGTCGACTGTATTTTTAATACACATGCATAGCTAAATAAGTTTTCATACCTGATTCCATAGCTTGTGTATACCAATCACAATTATATAGCAGCTCTGACACCAGTGTCTGCAACATTCAGATCGCTTATAATATGGAATTCCACGAAGATATGAAAACGTATTCGGCATCTTCAATAATTCAGCATTACTCTTTCACATACTTGTCGGATTAACAAACTTTTACCGTAATAACAATTGTAATTAGAAGAAAAATCCTAGTATTAGGCTGTATCCTGTTTTGTGTCGTATCCTTATTTATGAAAATAATTTTCTGCCATTTAAATAAATACAAAATTTTGACAAATTTTAACTTTTTAAGAATTGTAAGTTATATTGTAACCATTGTTGCATTGTGATACTAACAATAAACATTGTTAACAATTAACAATAATGGAATTTCCTTCATTTTTCTGGGATTGCTGTGAATTTCTCGCAACGTGTATTTATGATCATTTCTGGAGATTCGTATGGACGTTAGCCTTCATCCTGATGATCATCTATGGACAACGATTTATAAATTACTGTCTGATCTTCTACATTATTTTGAATCCTCTTCGATATTTCGATGTCTTCGTCGAGGTGGTGGAAATTTTCTACACTGTTCTTCATCTGCCTTGCATATTAACAGAATTAATCTTTGTTGGTGTATCTCCGAAAGCATTCAATCAGACCCTATGCTTTCCTGCAACCAGATTTTAAGATCTTCCAAAGAATTACTGTTATTATTTATATTAATTACTAGTAAAATTTCGGGAACATCCGGTGATGTAACTATAATAAATATATTTGAATTGCGAACTTTATTCATTTTTCTAAGAAAAAAATCGATGCAGATTGATGAATTATGAAAATTGTAAAATAAAGTATTTTTATTTACACTTAAATTTTATAAATAATTCTTTTTTACCTTTAAAATGATTTCTAATTAATCTAATATCTTCTTCAAGAATAGTGAAATGTTTTGACAAGTTTAGGGTCTTACTACAGGAAACCAGAAAGACTATTTCTCCTGGCGTTAAAAATACAAGTGTATACTTCACCACTAGCAAGCCTTGCTTCATTCAATGTAATAATGCGTATGTTAAAGCATACAGAACATAACAGATAATCTTTATTAAGTGAACCGTTCCATAGTAGTATAACAATATATATACTCACAACACGATACAGCATAAGAGAAGTATGAAATACAAAAATACATACAGCAACAAATTAGTATGTAAATATGTTACTTATTAACATTTGCTCTTTGAATTTAGCCATAGATTCTCACAGCTCCCCACAGATGATGTTCATGTACTGGAAACATTGATCCACATCTAATCTAATATTTCAGAATCTATTTCTTTGAATATACAGAAGCCGTGGCATTTATTTAGATAACACAAGAATTACCTCAGTAGAGGCTGTTTTACAGCAACGAAGGCAAACTGTACCCTTAAAAATTTATTAGCTGTACGTTTAACATAAAGCATATGCTCCTAACTGGAAGCAGTATAAGAAACTATATAATATATGACACCAGTGAAAATGGTGTTGCAAAATTAGTATTTATGCCCCAGGTGCATCGAGTACATCCGAGCAACTGGCGACAAACTCGTTTTTCCTTACCGAGAATGTAATCAATCTGAAAATTAAAATTAAGCCTGGGATCAAGTATAATATAGCTGACAGAGTGAAAATAGCATGTTCTGTGTCTTTACTTTCTCTAAATCCATACTTCTATTCTGAAAACCACGAGCTGTTATTCATCTGAACAGTTTTGTTTCTTTATCAGGTAAATTTTTGAAATTTTATAGCAGTCTAGAAAGTAGGAAATTGCAATATACTAATTATAAAGATTTAACAACAGATTTGACATATTCATAACAATTTTATATCATAATAACAAATATACTACCCACACCTGGAGACTTTTTTCCTTTTAGAGAGAAAACTGCCTGTTCTAATTCAAATTCTGTACAGGCAATAAAATCCTCACAAAACAGGTTTAGTGTACTATTATTTCTTCCTTCTATTTCAGTATGACAAGGATCATCTATTTCTGATACAGGCAAGTATGGAGTATGTATGTATCGCTTCTAGTGTTTCTTTAACAGACATGGTTGGGTTACTGTTGGTTATAATTGAATTTAAATAGTTATTGTTAGCAGTTCTTCCCAGAATTCTATATACATTGTTAGAACAATTTGTTGTGCTTTCTATGGGTCCTAAATTACGTTTATACGGAATTTTTCGTGTCTGCACTGCCACTTTTTCCTGACTACTTCCTTTAGTAATTGCACCAATACTTTTGAAATGTGACATCAATATAAGCGAACCTTGTAATTAGGTAATCAATGCTACGTTTGTTGCTTGATTAATGCCATAATTTGTTGAATGCCAATAAGACAGTTAAGCAATTGGAATAATTTTCAACAAACCTGAAATGCAATATAAACAATTACCGTACACGAACAATGTAAAATCTCCAAAATGGAATTGTTTAAATTTATATTATTAAAACTTTGATCTATAATGTTGGCTTTACGTTCATTACTTTCAAAAATTGTGATTTTTTACAGTGAAAAGTAATTATTTTTGAAAAGAATACGTAAAATGGATATGAAAAGTCTATACTGCGACGAAGCATCTTCAGATGTCACAATTCTATGCAATTCCTCAGGATACAAGAAGACTTTCTTAGCTCACAGCGTGGTTCTATACAGTTGCAGTAAGATTTTCAAACAGGTTCTAAACGAAAAAAAGGAAATTGATATGTCAAGTAACCAAATATCTACAGTAGCACAGTTACTCAGGTAAAAAAAAGTATGGTTTAATAATTAGAGAAATTTCGATTTTACAAGAATTCCATTATGTAATCTCTCATTAAGCTATACCCAAATCAATTTTTCAGATATATTTACATGGGAAAAGTCACAATTCGAGACTGGAAACAAGCTTTAGACCTTTTAGATCTATGTAATAAATATAATATATTAAATCTTTCAAAAAAGTGCTTGTTGTACCTTCAAAAGAATCTGAGTCTCAACAACATTCTTCGTATCTTTGATTACGCGTGTTTAAATAAAGAAAAAGATTTGCAAGCAAAATGCTTACAGTATATCAAATTCTATGCTATAATTTTGCTATATTTTGAAGATTTTGTACATTTGGATATGAAATCCGTGATTGCCATAGTATCACTCGATGAACTGAATATCAGAAGCGAGACAGATTTATTCTGGGCTGCTTGGAAGTGGGGTAAAGAAAGTTGTCTTAAAGAAGGTCTATGTTGCAAATCGAAGAATATAATTCAACAGATTCGTCCAATTCTTCCATTTATACGTTTCAATCAAATAAACGAAAGAGAAAAGAAAGATTTGCCGAAATTCATAACCAGAATGTCAGAACATCAGCAAGAACTTTATGAAAAGAGGCAAACAGATGTATCAAATCCTGATATTTTGGCTATGAATCAGTTTGGATTGGAGATAACATTAGACGGTTCCTTTGATTATCGAAAGATTGCCACATTAGATAAAGAACTTCATATGATGGTATTCTCAATTGATAAATCTGGTTTCATTTTGGGTTTAAAGCTGAGATTATGTGGTGAAAATTTTCATGATTCAGGATTTTGTTTGAAGTTAATATCTGTTAACAATCAAGAAGTAGTTTTAAAAGAGTTTTACGAAATCGTTGATGGTAAAACAATGCACGTTGATGAACGTACAAAAACTGTAGAATTAATAATTGCATTGAAGAAGTTAGTTTATGTCGTCTCTGATGAACCTTACGAATTGATCATGAATGGAAATAAGAACACCATTTGGTTACCAACAATGAAAGACTTGAACAAATCTCACGATGTTAATGGGTGTTTACATTTCTCATTTTATTCCAATGTAATTGGAATTCAAACAATATACTTCACTGAAGTTGATGATAGTCCACTGATCTTCTCATTTCATTCGTAGATTTTGAAAATAAAAGACATTTTACAAGTCATTCTTCGAATAGTTATTTAAATAAAACTAAAAGAGGAATCTGACTCCAATCTTCATAATTTAATATAAGTAATTCAAACGGGATGTACTTTTCTGTACTTTTCTCATTTGTTCTGAGTTTTTGTGAAGTGGTTCACAAGAAAAAATTGGAGAATGCTGGTTGCAGCATATTATTAATCATTCAAACTATCAATAACAATCTATTTGGTAATGTTTTATATCAGACAAAATTTCATTTATTATAAAAATGCAGTAATTTAGTTATAAAGTTGTTGAATACAACAAGTAACAATACGTAAATACCTTTAAAGGGACTCTATGAATACTAAATATTAAATAATAAGAAAAACAGCTCAAGTCTCACAAATAGAAAGCAATAGAACTTTCCAGTCAAATTTTAAAACTGTGTGTGACACCATTTGCGATGAGCTTTTTATATTATTACGAGCGATTATCCATTCATTAATTAACCCAAGCAAACTCACTAAAACCTAAAATAATAGAAAGTACTGTACAGCAGCGAAACTTAAGTCCCAAAGGGAGAAAGGCAAGTTGTGTGGAAACCGAAGTACCGAGGCAATAACTTATGATTCTGCGGGTCAAAATGTGTTCTATCCTAAAAATGGCAGAAACTGGGCTGCAGCCAAAGTAATTGCGCCTGTACCTCGTCCTCGTTCATTTATACAATACTTAAAACTCTGTAACGAATTTCTTCCGTAGGTGGCACCTACAGAAGAAACTCGTGGTTTATTGATGGGAACAACTTGTTTGAAATTTTTACAGGAACAGTCCAACCAAAGAGGGAGAGATCAGAGGACACTAAGAGGGCTTCTTATAGCAAGCCCATTATGGGTTCTGCCGTGTGCGGCTGGGTGGTTAGGAACGGGGCTCGACATATCCCCTTGAACAATTCCTGGAAATTTTTCGACTCGTCTGGATTGGATCAAGGGTCACCCAGGGCAGCAGGCTGCAACCTTGACCGCTCGGTCATCCTCCGGCCTCTAACTAATTTGTAATACGTCTTATTCAAAATGTACCTGTTCGTTCTGAAAATGAAACTAAGAATAACACCAGACAAAGTGTTCGTATACCGTCATTATTTAAACCAGTGTTTCTCAACCTCTAACGAATCGTCGCTCCCTTTAATAAAACCGTTACGTGGTATCGCCCCCTTCACTTCAAACTTCCGATGCCGAGGGCCAAGGCCAACGCCAAATTCGTGCTGCATTGAATAGACTATTGACTAATATAATGTTATTTGTTTAATTATTGTACGATATAACGAATAAAATATCTAATTATTCTTAATATAAAGTTTTACTATATCGCCCAGAAAATTGATTTTCGCCCCCCTAAAATATAAATTGTTACAAATCGCCCCCTCAACGTGGAAAAACGCCCACATGGGAGCGATATCGCCCCCGTTGAGAAACACTGATTTAAACAGACGTTCATAAAAGGTTCATAAAACACGTGTTCATCCTATCAAAGCCATTTTATTCGAATAAGCCTATTATTCAAATTTATAAAATAACACCGTAAATAATTAAATTGACCGAATGTTTGATGACGTCTGAGTAATAACCCACAACGTGTATCGAATCTCCAAAAAAATAAAACGTAATACATTTAAATAATAATGGAATTTAATATTTAAATTCTATTATAACTCATGAAAGATATTAATTATCCGTGTATTTTTATGTTAGTTAAGTAACTTTAATATTTTTGAATAAAAGTAACATTGTGACCAGAGGGTGGACACCTCTTTGCTGCCTTGTCAGAACTGAACTCACCGTATCTCGTGCGACACGGAAGTCGCCACACCGAATTGGTTCGGGTTAAAAAATAGGTCACGCCAGCGGCCGTATGCGTAAGCGATCAGGTTCCATACAACATTACACTGAGTTATTATCAATCATATACTTCCATGCTGTTGGTAAATTTGCGATGTCTTTATAGTTCAAACATTTGCCCGAATTGTCGGATCTATATATTTCAAATTTTTCCAAAGACAGTGCTAAAGACTTACATGTATACAGTGCTAAAGACTCACTGAACCCTCAGTTTCTGCCACTTCAGTGCTGTAGTGTAGTGCCCTTTATCATGCACATGCTCCTTACGCCTTTTACTCAACTTCCTATTGATGACACCTATATATTCTTTATTTAGCCCTAGTTGATCATTTTTGTATGGTATTTTGTACTCCCCAGACTGCTCTTCTTTCTTCATCCTATCCTTGTCGTTTCTAAGTAGACTATAAATCGTGGGAGCTCGTTTATATATTAATATTGTACTCTTGTAGTTAGCTACTTCCTTCATGATACTGGACACTCCTATACTATATGTGAATTTAATAATTTCTTTCTTTGTATTCTCTTTTGCCTTCTTTTTATTGGGTACCGAATACGATTTTATTAACTTTTCAACAATTTCTGTTTTAAATCCTAAGGATCCAGCAACGGTTCTGATGCTATTTAACTCTTGCCATCTGTCGTATATGTTGGAGCAGTAATTAAATGCCCTTCTAATAAGAGCTCTAAATGCCGATAGTTTGTAAGCAGGCGGATCATTGGATGAAGAAGAAATGTACAATGGGTCGTGTGTAAGTTTAATGTATATCCTTGTGGTTAAGGAACCGTTTTCAAATGTAATGTTAATGTCTAAAAAATGTACTTCTGTTTACTAAGTTGCTCTAATTTTAGTTTTCAGCCATCCTCATTAGAATTTATCTCATTTAGAAAATGCTGTATTCTTCTGTCATACTTCCATAAAATGAATACATCGTCTACGTATCTTTTGTATAATATTGTCTCATCTTTAATATTCCTAACCGTCATCCGTTCTAATCTACGTAGAACCAATTCACAAAGTAATCCGGACATCGGGCTGCCCATGGGCACACCTTTCTTTTGTTTATACATTTTGCCTTCAAAGCTGAAGAATGACTGGAAACAATTCAAGTCAGCAAGCATCCCCATATCTTCAGGGTAGGCCGTCACGCTTGGGTTTAATATGCGTAAGATGTCCATTAAGGCATGATAACATGTATGTAGTTTTCTCGACGGATATAGATTTTCAAAGTCCATGATTGTATCGATCTCTTTATCCATTAAAACTATGCTTTGGAGTTTTTTAACTAAACTTAGTGGGGTTCTTCGTGACAAAATGGTTATTTTCCATCAGACAAATATCCATTAAGGCGCTTCTCAAGTTTATATGTTGGTCCTTTACATTTTTCGACCACAGGTCTGATCTTCTTGTTACTCTTGTGTGCTTTCGCGAATCCGAACAGTCTAGGTACATCAGGACCTGTGATACTGGTTCCTTTGAGAAACGGAAAGATAACAGTAATGGGTGATCGCTCTAACTTTCTGACCTTTTTATCCAATTTATCAACTATGCTGTGATCTACCCTTTCGCATTCGGTTTTTTCGATATATTCTTCCAGAGTCCTCGTGTAATGTTGTTTATTCATCATTACTAAACGTTTACTTTTGTCGGCTCTTGTTAATATTAACCCGTTGTCCACCTACCAACGTCTTGTGCGTTTAATTTGTTTTATTTTTACTTGTTGCGCTTTACGCCCCTTGCTCTTAAGGGCCGTCTTCCTTTCTTCCTTTTACCACTTGTAGACATCTGAAGCCTCTTTCCATTTCTGCTATGGTGTTTTGCCAGTCAGTAGCTTTATCTAGGGCATAGTTGGGGCCTTTTTCTAAGATTCTTTTAATATCCGGTTTAATACTGATATGGTCCCACATTGTATACAGGACTGGCTTTTCCTTTTTGATTTTCATTACTTGCTTGTCATATATTCAATCTAACTTTCTCCTATACTTCATCTTTAGATTCAGTTGCATCTTGTCCGTTAATTTGGTAACATCCAAGTCCACTAGAATATTAGGGTTCTGCAAATGTATTTAATCTTCCAGCTTGATGAGCTCATGCAGAGCTTTATATTTTAAAGTCTTGGTGCTTCTGACTAACCTATTTAAGCATATTACTTGTATCCTTCTTCTCAAGGATTTGCACTCTTCTGGTATCTTGATCCAATAGACTGACATCGAGTGCACTCTATTTACTGTTATTTTCACCCTTTCAGGAATTCTAACCTGGCATTCATTTTACAACCTTAATACATAGTTTTCTATATCTTCTATACAATTTGGCCGGTGACGCCATTTTAAACTTCAATAAACACTCAGATTATTTGCATACAATGACACAACCACCTTATATTTCTGAGAACTAACATTTATTCTTCTACAAATGTTTTCTACCTGCTCCGCAGGTCATCCTCAGGTATTTTTGAAATTTTTGAAACTTTGGAACGTTTCTTTGCATCGGTTCCAGTTCGAACGTTTATGCGAAACAACTTATAGAAATAACACTTACAGAAATTTGAATTTTGTTTCACATAATCGTTACAACCTCTCTACCCTTGTAATGTAATGTAATATATATCGGGTTATATAGACTTGNTTCGAACGCGCGACCGACAATTCGGATACAAGTAAAAACCCTCAAAACCCGAGGAAAATAAGACGGAAGTGTGTATTGTGTTTAAGAAGTTTCCATGAGGCCCCTCACGACAAGAGAAAGACGTTCGTAACAACACGAGTATTTTTGTTCTGTGCTATACGAATATTTGCTATATCTAGTCTATATTAATGTCATAATTTATATAATTTGTAATACTGGTCATAGTCTCATCCGTGGAGATGAGGTATGGATTATATCTGCATAATTAGATTTGCGATACCCAAATGAGCATACCGAGTATTGAAAAATTAATTAATATTAATCAAAATTTATTAAATTCATATGACTTATTATTTTATAAAATATATTGCAAGTAAGTCGTTATCATGCGTAAAATTTTAAATACTATAATAAAAAGTAATTTTATCGTATAATGATGAATTATTTTTACTGAAATTTGAAAGTGGATATTAATTGTAGAATTAAGTTTGTATAAACATTATTATTTATAAAAGGTTTAAGTATGTAACGTGATTTTACTAATAATTATGAAACAATATACAAAGTTATATAAAAAAATAATTATCACTGTATCTTTAATTGTTCTATTTATGTACGATTATTATGCAGGTTGTATGCTAATTAAAATGCAGCTTCAATCGCTCCTATCTTTCTCTTTAAGATGTAAAATTAGGAATCTTTGTTGAGTTATGAGTACTAAAGTTAAGTACTGTTAAGCTTACAAATAAATCTACGGAGTTGAAGCTGCAGAGAGTGGAGACAACTAGGTCAGTCCCATTACAATCTTGCAGAGAAAATTCTGGTATTGAAGTAACCACTCGGCTATCGTCTGCCTTTTTTTAGACTTAAGACACCTTGAAATGCCGAGAAATTCAAAACATTTCGGAGGTAATTTCTGTACGTATGGATGTTAGTGTTTATGTGTATGTATGTATGTGTGGCACGATTTTATTCACCCTCTTTGAAGCATAATAACTCCTATGCTTTCTGTCGAAACTTTCTGAAATTTTACAGGGAGGTTCGTGTAATAGGAGGATTGATGCTATTAAATTTTGGTGAGTAAAGGACGAGAGAGGGAGAGTCGTTAGCAAGGAAGCATGCTCGTTGCTCTTCGACCATAATTTTTTGTTCTGGATTTTGTACCAAAATAAAAAAAAAAACAATCTATTAAAATGGCAAAATAATGCTACAATTATCGATTATGGCACCCTCAAATTTATTATTGGAATCTGTTTGCAAGTTACAGTACAAATTGATAATTAAGTTGCGGTTGGTAACTGAATTAAAAAATAAACGACCAGATTTCGTTTAAAATAAACCAGCAACGAGTTGCTTAACTTTCCCGGAAACATTTAAAATGTTGGTGTCGCCATCTGTTTAAAATCTTTTTAAAATTTTAACTATTATAAGATGGCAAAAACCTTAATTTTGACGGTATGAATGAGTTTTATAAGAAAAATTGTAAATGCTAATAACAAGTAAAATCTCCATTAGGTTTGACCTTATACACACGATTTCCTTTATTTCCCCATTTCTTCGACCTTTAACTAATATAATTTAATAGCATAAATCCCCCTAATACGCAAAGGTCCCTGCTAAAATTTTGGACAAAAAGCACAGAGTTATTAAGAAAGAGGGTGAACAAAATCTTGTTACACACACACATACCCCTGCACACACACATATATATATACACACACTAACATCCATACATACAGAATAATCCCCGAATTTTTTGAATTTATCGATGTTTCAAGCTGTCCTGAGTCCAAAAAATGTAAAATTCTGCCGGATTGCCATACTTTCCCTTGTTATAACAGTCGGAAAAGTAATAAAAGACCAGATGTGGTTTAAAACAGACTAAAACGATAAGATAAACTATCCATAAAGGAATACCTTCTTTGCAATGTCCCCTCTTGCAAAGGTAAGTAAGAAGATCTCTTCTGATCTCTTCGAAAGTTTGTCTAAATACAAATATATTGATTTCTCAGAAGATCTATCTATATATAAATGTAGAATTAAACGTTGATAATGTGGTTGCTTTGTTATATTTCTATATTAGGCCTTCACAACAAAAGAACGAAACATCGATCGGCATATTGTATAGACGAACAACGCGTAGATAAAACTGTATTATTTAGCTAAACAATACAGTTTTATCTACGCAAGAATCGATTTATTTTTATACAATATAACTAAACAATTAAAGTATATTTTTAAGCCGAACAACAAGTTCTTATTGTTTAGACAAATAAAGAAGAAAAAAAATATTTAAATTATACAGCTGAACAATAAAAAAGTTTTCGTGTTATATAATTGTATATACCTAATGCAAAATATTTATATTGTATACAAACATACCATTCATACATAAAAATCATCCAAATTTTTGCATTTCTCGACGTTTCAAGTTTTCCTGGATCCAAAAATGTAAATATTTTTGGTGTGTTTCTTCGATCAATCGTCATACTCTCCCTCTGTTGTATATAGAATCTACCCAAGTTAATTATTTTTATAGTAGAATATTTATACTTACTTATATGTACAGTACTTTATTGAATAGAAGAACAATACTCTATTGACGTCATAACCGAGCTACCTCTTGCTGACATATTTACGTCACATGAAAGTTTAATAAAATTTATAATTAAAGAAAATAATAAAAAGTTTTGTTGTAAGCAAAAATCAATACAGAATGAACGTGGGATGAAGAATTTTAATTGTCAGTAAATTGGATTTTTTAATAAAAGATTTGATGGATATATAATTAAATTTGAAGTAAATTAATCTTAAATACTTTTAATAATTAAATTTTTACAATAATTAAGCTATCGAATTTCGTAATTATTTTTAAAAAATGCGTATACAGTCGACCCCTCTATAACACTGTTGATTTTTCCGTTTTATATGAATTCCATGTTGTACGAGTCACTTAGATTTTACAAATACGTGAGCCGTTCACAGCCCGGCACACGTATTTGTAAAATCTAAGTGACTCGTACAACATGGAATTCATATAAAACGGAAAAATCAACAGTGTTATAGAGGGGTCGACTGTATACGCATTTTTTAAAAATAATTACGAAATTCGATAGCTTAATTATTGTAAAAATTTAATTATTAAAAGTATTTAAGATTAATTTACTTCAAATTTAATTATATATCCATCAAATCTTTTATTAAAAAATCCAATTTACTGACAATTAAAATTCTTCATCCCACGTTCATTCTGTATTGATTTTTGCTTACAACAAAACTTTTTATTATTTTCTTTAATTATAAATTTTATTAAACTTTCATGTGACGTAAATATGTCAGCAAGAGGTAGCTCGGTTATGACGTCAATAGAGTATTGTTCTTCTATTCAATAAAGTACTGTACATATAAGTAAGTATAAATATTCTACTATAAAAATAATTAACTTGGGTAGATTCTATATACAACAGAGGGAGAGTATGACGACTGATCGAAGAAACACACCAAAAATATTTACATTTTTGGATCCAGGAAAACTTGAAACGTCGAGAAATGCAAAAATTTGGATGATTTTTATGTATGAATGGTATGTTTGTATACAATATAAATATTTTGCATTAGGTATATACAATTATATAACACGAAAACTTTTTTATTGTTCAGCTGTATAATTTAAATATTTTTTTTCTTCTTTATTTGTCTAAACAATAAGAACTTGTTGTTCGGCTTAAAAATATACTTTAATTGTTTAGTTATATTGTATAAAAATAAATCGATTCTTGCGTAGATAAAACTGTATTGTTTAGCTAAATAATACAGTTTTATCTACGCGTTGTTCGTCTATACAATATGCCGATCGATGTTTCGTTCTTTTGTTGTGAAGGCCTAATATAGAAATATAACAAAGCAACCACATTATCAACGTTTAATTCTACATTTATATATAGATAGATCTTCTGAGAAATCAATATATTTGTATTTAGACAAACTTTCGAAGAGATCAGAAGAGATCTTCTTACTTACCTTTGCAAGAGGGGACATTGCAAAGAAGGTATTCCTTTATGGATAGTTTATCTTATCGTTTTAGTCTGTTTTAAACCACATCTGGTCTTTTATTACTTTTCCGACTGTTATAACAAGGGAAAGTATGGCAATCCGGCAGAATTTTACATTTTTTGGACTCAGGACAGCTTGAAACATCGATAAATTCAAAAAATTCGGGGATTATTCTGTATGTATGGATGTTAGTGTGTGTATATATATATGTGTGTGTGCAGGGGTATGTGTGTGTGTAACAAGATTTTGTTCACTCTCTTTCTTAATAACTCTGTGCTTTTTGTCCAAAATTTTAGCAGGGACCTTTGCGTATTAGGGGGATTTATGCTATTAAATTATATTAGTTAAAGGTCGAAGAAATGGGGAAATAAAGGAAATCGTGTGTATAAGGTCAAACCTAATGGAGATTTTACTTGTTATTAGCATTTACAATTTTTCTTATAAAACTCATTCATACCGTCAAAATTAAGGTTTTTGCCATCTTATAATAGTTAAAATTTTAAAAAGATTTTAAACAGATGGCGACACCAACATTTTAAATGTTTCCGGGAAAGTTAAGCAACTCGTTGCTGGTTTATTTTAAACAAGATCTGGTCGTTTATTTTTTAATTCAGTTACCAACCGCAACTTAATTATCAATTTGTACTGTAACTTGCAAACAGATTCCAATAATAAATTTGAGGGTGCCATAATCGATAATTGTAGCATTATTTTGCCATTTTAATAGATTGTTTTTTTTTATTTTGGTACAAAATCCAGAACAAAAAATTATGGTCGAAGAGCAACGAGCATGCTTCCTTGCTAACGACTCTCCCTCTCTCGTCCTTTACTCACCAAAATTTAATAGCATCAATCCTCCTATTACACGAACCTCCCTGTAAAATTTCAGAAAGTTTCGACAGAAAGCATAGGAGTTATTATGCTTCAAAGAGGGTGAATAAAATCGTGCCACACATACATACATACACATAAACACTAACATCCATACGTACAGAAATTACCTCCGAAATGTTTTGAATTTCTCGGCATTTCAAGGTGTCTTAAGTCTAAAAAAAGGCAGACGATAGCCGAGTGGTTACTTCAATACCAGAATTTTCTCTGCAAGATTGTAATGGGACTGACCTAGTTGTCTCCACTCTCTGCAGCTTCAACTCCGTAGATTTATTTGTAAGCTTAACAGTACTTAACTTTAGTACTCATAACTCAACAAAGATTCCTAATTTTACATCTTAAAGAGAAAGATAGGAGCGATTGAAGCTGCATTTTAATTAGCATACAACCTGCATAATAATCGTACATAAATAGAACAATTAAAGATACAGTGATAATTATTTTTTTATATAACTTTGTATATTGTTTCATAATTATTAGTAAAATCACGTTACATACTTAAACCTTTTATAAATAATAATGTTTATACAAACTTAATTCTACAATTAATATCCACTTTCAAATTTCAGTAAAAATAATTCATCATTATACGATAAAATTACTTTTTATTATAGTATTTAAAATTTTACGCATGATAACGACTTACTTGCAATATATTTTATAAAATAATAAGTCATATGAATTTAATAAATTTTGATTAATATTAATTAATTTTTCAATACTCGGTATGCTCATTTGGGTATCGCAAATCTAATTATGCAGATATAATCCATACCTCATCTCCACGGATGAGACTATGACCAGTATTACAAATTATATAAATTATGACATTAATATAGACTAGATATAGCAAATATTCGTATAGCACAGAACAAAAATACTCGTGTTGTTACGAACGTCTTTCTCTTGTCGTGAGGGGCCTCATGGAAACTTCTTAAACACAATACACACTTCCGTCTTATTTTCCTCGGGTTTTGAGGGTTTTTACTTGTATCCGAATTGTCGGTCGCGCGTTCGAAATTCGCAACTGGTCAAATTAAATGCTGACTCTAACACACTGACTTCGGCCCGAGAATTTCAAGGTTTCCCTCTCGTAGTTATCACTTCAACCTTCTATTCGGGCACCGAACACTGTAACGTCTCCCTCGTTTCGTCGTTCGCTCTCTTCGAGCATCAGCTCAAAAGTGACCTTCCTTCGCTTTGTATGCCCTCAGGGAATCTCGTATTCATTATGCTGGGGAGTTTTGAAAGTGGCCTTGACCTCCAAGAAGGAAGAATTAATGTGATAGAAAGTTATAGAAGGTAGAAAGAAGAACCAAAAAAAAAAAAAACCAAAAGCAGGCAATATGGCGTGCAACCACAGATTTTAAATGGCCTCTACGGATGATCATGATGCATTCGCGGTAACTGCCGTCTGCTCAGACCGTAGCCATCAGATTAACAAATCAAAGCATTTATTTCACGTTTAAGGTTGTAGAAGTAATGAAATAAGGCAAAGTAACACTTCGGATATCTGCCCTTTTGAACCCGTGAAACACGTAGGAAAACTCCACGTGGCCAACCCATTGACAAGGCTCGAATGATCACCTCTGATGGGTACCTCTCATAGTTTCCAATCGCGTAATTTGTTTCGTTGCCTTCCAGCACCTATTATAACTCGCAACCGGACACAAATGTTTTGAATTGTGCAGTGGAAATGCCATATTTGTCATTGTCCTTATTTTCCATTTATGTATTTTAGAACAGCTTACTTTAAACTTTAGAATAAGGTTGCCTTTCATACGCTTTGCAATCTAATGGCTTTCAGTAGTTTGCGCAAGAACTAGAAAGAACTACATCTCAGGGAGTTCTCGTCTTCGGTTCCTTTTGTTACTTCTGAAATACCGAATACGAATTTAACTGTTTAGTTAGGTGTTTGGAATCATTTCGTATGCGTAGCTGACACTAGCATAAACACCAAAAAATAAAATTTGGTTTCTTCAAATAATGTAGTAAATAGAATTTGTGCGCCTAATTTTCCGACAAAGTAGCCTTATTTTATTTGTTATACACTAAAACTCACAAGACTTTTAATGTTTTGATGAGTTTAAAATATACCATCAGGAGATGGGTTTCATTCGTTGTACACAGAATATCATTGGAATTTACTTTCCTGAATTCTCACGTCCTATTCGTCATAAGCTTTTCGTGTAGAGTAAAACCTTCCTTATATTTTTTTTATAAGGAAAGTAAAATATAGAACAAAGAATAATTCACAGAATTATCATAAATTATCATAAACAGTTTCCTCTACTTCTATACAGATTACGTGCAGAAATTATCTATATGTTTTAAATTATTTCTTCTTCAATTCTTAGCTAGTAAAGCTGTAATGATATTCAATTGCTGAGTATAAAATCAATGTTTGATCAAACGTGACTTTCTTTCTTCAAGTGTTTTTAATAAATATGAGAAACCAAAACGATTTTCCGACCGTAGTGGAGATTCACACGACACCCTTTATCTCCTCATTCCTTCGACCTTTAATCACCANTGACACAACCACCTTATATTTCTGAGAACTAACATTTATTCTTCTACAGATGTTTTCTACCTGCTCCGCAGGTCATCCTCAGGTATTTTTGAAATTTTTGAAACTTTGGAACGTTTCTTTGCATCGGTTCCAGTTCGAACGTTTATGCGAAACAACTTATAGAAATAACACTTACAGAAATTTGAATTTTGTTTCACATAATCGTTACAACCTCTCTACCCTTGTAATGTAATGTAATATATATCGGGTTATATAGACTTGGCCTATCTATCTAGCGGTCGCGAGAGAGAGAGTTTATAATTGTTCGCCAGTCAGGAAATATCTGCGTTGATGGTGATGCTTCTTGATTTGGATTACGTGAGGACTCAGAGGTCCAGGGTCTTGAGGTTGCTTGTTGAGATTTGGATCGTTCGGGACAGGTCTGGAACGGGAAAGTTCTTCTTCTAGGCACAGTTGAGGGTAACGTGAAAATCAGATTGTGTACGATTGGCTGACCAAAAATTTCGATGACTTTAATCCTAGAGAGACTGGCGCCGCTGCCGATTGTTGGTACCTAGTTGTTATATTAAACGACGAAATCGGGATAGCGGGTCAGAAAGTCACGAGAAAACGTCTTTATAGACGCTGAGTATTTAAAAGAAGATATACTCCCAGGTGTGAAATTTGACAGATAGTTGTCAAAGTTGATGTTATGGCATTGAATTCTTTACGTTGAAGTCCAGATTCTCACAACGTAACCGATAATCATTACTTTTTCTTATGTCGAAATTCCATACATATTGAACCACTCTGACTAAATGAATAAAATGAACAACGCAAGATTTCGTGAAATTTATTAAATCAATTTTTAATTACTATTAAACAATTTTGCTGAATTCAAAAAATTTGAAGCCGAATTTCTTTAGCTTAGACCAAAAACGTTAGAATAAACTAAACTTTTTTTCATTCAATTATTTTGCTTCAGCTTTAACTGCAGCCTTTGTCGGTGAGCTAAAATAACACCACGTGAGTAATTCAACTGTCTAAAACACGAACGAATTGTTAAATAACAAAGAACAACCTGGTGGAAACTGCAGTCTTCCTACTCTTACAAAGCTTCTTCAACTCCATCAAGCTCACTTGCAGATTTTGTGCAAACTCCTCCGAGTCCGTCGAGGGGTCGCTTTTGAAGGAAGTAATGCAAAAGACGATACGATTGTGCAGTGGATTGTACGAACATCCGTATCCGTCGGGCACCACAGGACCGTATCCAACTACGATGTCGTAGGTCGTTGGAAACTACAAAAGCCAATCATTTAATACCATTCCATTCGTTAATACGTAATCAATGCATAGAAAGATGCCCGACCTGACTGGTGGATAAGCGGAAATTCACGAACTCTTTGTAATAATCTGTTTGATAAAGTGCCGGTTCTTCTAAGCCGTGCAGAGCAGCCATTTCCTTTAAGCACAGAAGATGGTTATCCGGTCCTTCTCCGTTGATTGTCTGAGCAATAACACATATTATCACAATTATAAAATTGATAAGTAATTCTGTTGATTTGTTTACGGCTCTTTACTACTTACGTAGAGAAGAATTTCGGTTTGCTTTTTAACGGCTTTTTGAAATTTATCCCATTTTTCTGCCTAAAGGTAGCAAAAGAGTCAATTTGAATCTAGATTTTATTACAATTGAGAAGTTTTTATTCGACTAACCTGACTCAGGGAAGGATCTAACATAGACCTTGAAAAATCCAAAGCCTCTTGGCTGGAAGCTCGGATATTATCGACGCGACCGAATCTGAATTTTCTCAAAGAGGCACTTTCGTAAGTGGCCGTCACTTTGCCATGCATTCTGATGAGAAAACAACATCATTGATTTAAGTAGGCCTACACTAAAGTAAGCATTAAAACAAATCGAATCGTCAAAGTTCCGAGGATTGATTTTGTTGATTAAAATCAATATTATGATTTTACAAATAGTTTTGGTTCTATGCAAAATTCTCCTTTTTAATTGTCCAACAAGAGACAGATGGTAACAACTTAGAACAGACAAATGACATTAAAAATTACATACAATACATTTGACTCCGACTTTTTCTTAGAGGATCCGAAGCCAAGAGCACAGTATTAAAATTCTTCACAATACCACTTAGGTTAATCAACAAAATTAATCCTTGGAACTTTGTTAATAACGTAGATATCTAAATTAATGAAGCTGTTCCAGAGTTCCACCAAAGGTCAGCAGATGGATATAAATACAACTGTTTTTTTACCTAAGTGATATTGTAAAGAATTTTAATACTGTGTTCTTGGCTTCGGATCCTCTAAGAAAAGGTCGGCGTCAATTGTATTGTATGTATTTTTTTAATGTCATTTGTCTGTTTTAAGTTGTTACCATCTGTCTCTTGTTGGACAATTAAAGAGGATAATTCTGCATAGAACCAAAACTATTTGTATAGTCATAATGTTGATTTTAATCAAATCGAATCGTCGTTTAAACAAACCTAAAGTATGTCAACTGCAAACACAACTGAATGAACACATCCGGATTGATTTCGTGTTTCTTCGGAAATACATTGCCGTAATTGCGAAAATAAAAAACATTAATGTCTAGCGTGTCGATCATTCTGAAAATAACGTTCACAGTTAATATATATTCGTTCGTTAGATCGTAGTTGTCTTAAAGATCAAATGAAACACAGCTGTAAAGCTATAATGAGTGCCATAATTACTCAGATGGAACGGGGGCATAGGTTACAAGAGCCTCCTGAAATATGTATCAAAAATTGATGAAAAAGATTTATTTCCAAATATTAAATTTTGCTGGGTGGGATCCAATTTCGTAACGTTCATGGTTAACGTTTAAAAATAACCGATTCCTTCTATCGTACGTATTATTTTTACATATTTTTTGTTTCTAAAATGGTAGTCAAAGCTAAAATCTCACACAGACCACGTAAAAATCTGGTTATACGATTGGCTATAATCCACAAATAACAGAAAATTATTTTAGGCTCTTAATAAACTATGTTGAACTGACAAATAAATTATAAAAAATAATAAATATCTTTAGAAGTTGCATTTGTCGAAGGACTTCTTAAAAGGAAAGGAAAATTGAGACAAGATCGTCAAAACGTTTGTTTCTGATCGTAATGAAATTTCTCGAAAAATAATAATAGATTCCGCAACATTTCTCGATTCGAAGAATCAAAAGAATCTACTAAATGGTGGATCAGTATCTAATGATGGCAATTTTCTGTAAATAAAAATGTTTTCAAACATCAACTACTCGATTGTATTGAGTGATTTTACGTGTTGTATTACGTGTCGTAACATGTAATCAGTTACGATACTAAAGACAGGCAAAGCGTGAACTGACGTTTCTTTTTGTTTTCTACATTTCTTGTTTTGTTGTCTTTTGTCAATAAAAATTATTATTCGCGGATCGTTAAAATTACAGTATCTTACGCGTCTGTGACGGCAGATGCATTTTTGATCTCTTTTGCCAGAGATTC